>NC_134356.1:619460026-619470026 GCF_048569485.1 Anomaloglossus baeobatrachus | reverse complement strand
CCATTCCAGGTCTCGAGGCCCGTGTGCACGGCGAGCCCTGTAGCCCATTCCAGGTCACGAGGTTCGCATGTAGTGCAAGTCCTGTAGCCCATTCCAGGTCACGAGGTTCGCATGTAGTACAAGTCCTGTAGCCCATTCCAGGTCTCGAGGCTCGCATGCACTGCGAGTCCTGTAGCCAAATCAGTTGGTGCTAAATCGAAACTACTGCAGTTCTCAAAGTGCCTTGGGACGTCCGAGGTTGACAGTAGGAAGTGTGAGAACAGCTGGCCATTAGGACCATGAATTGGCTGGAGCCCTCAAGTGGCAAAAGGATGTCACACGGGCCTCAGGAGACAAAGCACCAACATCACTGGAATAGCATTGGTGCGAGAGAAGTAACGGTTATTCTTATTTTACACTGGGAAGAAGGGAATTTTGTTTACTTACCGTAAATTCCTTTTCTTCTAGCTCTAATTGGGAGACCCAGACAATTGGGTGTATAGGCTATGCCTCCGGAGGCCGCACAAAGTACTACACTTAAAAGTGTTAGGCCCCTCCCCTTCTGCCAATACACCCCCCGTGCTCCCACGGGCTGCTCAGTTTTGGTGCAAAAGCAAGAAGGAGGAAAAAATAATTATAAACTGGTTTAAAGTAACTTCAATCCGAAGGAAACTCGGAGAACTGAAACCATTCAACATGAACAACATGTGTACACAAAAAAACAGGGGCGGGTGCTGGGTCTCCCAATTAGAGCTAGAAGAAAAGGAATTTACGGTAAGTAAACAAAATTCCCTTCTTCTTTTTCGCTCTATTGGGAGACCCAGACAATTGGGACGTCCAAAAGCAGTCCCTGGGTGGGTAAAATAATACCTCGTAAGAGAGCTGTAAAACGGCCCTTTCCTACAGGTGGGCAACCGCCGCCTGAAGGACTCGTCCACCTAGGCTGGCATCCGCCGCAGCATAGGTATGCACCTGATAGTGCTTCGTGAAAGTGTGCAGGCTCGACCAGGTAGCCGCCTGACACACCTGTTGAGCCGCAGCCTGGTGCCTCAAAGCCCAGGACGCTCCCACGGCTCTGGTAGAATGGGCCTTCAGCCCTGAGGGAACCGGAAGCCCAGCCGAACGGTAAGCTTCGATAATTGGCTCCTTGATCCACCGAGCCAGGGTTGATTTGGAAGCCTGTGACCCTTTACGCTGGCCAGCGACAAGGACAAAGAGTGCATCCGAGCGGCGCAGGGGCGCCGTATGAGAAATGTAGAGTCTCAGTGCTCTCACCAGATCTAACAAGTGCAAATCCTTTTCACATTGGTGAACTGGATGAGGATAAAAAGAAGGTAAGGAAATATCCTGATTGAGATGAAAGGGGGATACCACCTTAGGGAGAAATTCCGGAACCGGACGTAGAACCACCTTGTCCTGGTGAAAAACCAGAAAAGGGGCTTTGCACGACAACGCTGCTAGCTCAGACACTCTCCGAAGAGAAGTGACTGCTACTAGAAAAACCACTTTCTGCGAAAGTCGTGAGAGGGAGATATCTCTCATTGGCTCGAATGGTGGTTTCTGAAGAACCATCAGCACCCTGTTTAGATCCCAGGGTTCTAACGGCCGCTTGTAAGGTGGAACGATGTGACAAACTCCCTGCAGGAACGTGCGTACCTGTGGAAGTCTAGCTAGGCGCTTCTGGAAAAACACAGAGAGCGCTGAAACTTGTCCCTTAAGGGAACCGAGCGACAAACCCTTTTCCAGTCCAGATTGAAGGAAGGACAGAAAAGTAGGTAATGCAAATGGCCAGGGAGAAAAACCCTGAGCAGAGCACCACGACAGGAAAATTTTCCACGTCCTGTGATAAATCTTGGCGGACGTTGGTTTCCTAGCCTGTCTCATAGTGGCAATGACTTCTTGAGATGACCCTGAAGACGCTAGGATCCAGGACTCAATGGCCACACAGTCAGGTTGAGGGCCGCAGAATTCAGATGGAAAAACGGCCCTTGAGACAGCAAGTCTGGTCGGTCTGGTAGTGCCCACAATTGGCCGACCGTGAGATGCCACAGATCCGGGTACCACGACCTCCTCGGCCAGTCTGGAGCGACGAGGATGGCGCGGCGGCAGTCGGCCCTGATCTTGCGTAACACTCTGGGCAACAGTGCCAGCGGAGGAAACACATAAGGGAGCTGAAACTGCGACCAATCCTGAACTAAGGCGTCTGCCGCCAGAGCTCTGGGATCTTGAGACCGTGCCATGAACGTTGGTACCTTGTTGTTGTGCCGGGACGCCATGAGGTCGACGTCCGGCACCCCCCAGCGACAACAGATCTCCTGAAACACGTCCGGGTGAAGGGACCATTCCCCTGCGTCCATGCCCTGGCGACTGAGATAATCTGCTTCCCAGTTTTCCACGCCTGGGATGTGAACTGCGGATATGGTGGAGGCCGTGGCTTCCACCCACATCAAAATCCGCCGGACTTCCTGGAAGGCTTGTCGACTGCGTGTGCCGCCTTGGTGGTTGATGTATGCCACCGCTGTAGAATTGTCCGACTGAATTCGGATCTGCTTGCCTTCCAGCCACTGCTGGAACGCTTTCAGGGCAAGATACACTGCCCGAATTTCCCGAACATTGATCTGAAGCGAGGACTCTTGCCGGGTCCACGTACCCCGAGTCCTGTGGTGGAGAAAAAACCGCTCCCAACCCTGACAGACTTGCGTCCGTCGTGACTACTTCCCAGGATGGGGGTAGGAAGGATTTCCCCTTCGACAATGAAGTGGGAAGAAGCCACCACCGAAGGGAAGCTTTGGTCGCCTGAGAGAGGGAGACGGTCCTGTCGAGGGACGTCGGCTTCCTGTCCCATTTGCGTAGGATGTCCCATTGAAGAGGACGCAGGTGAAACTGCGCGAAAGGGACTGCTTCCATTGCTGCCACCATCTTCCCCAGGAAGTGCATGAGGCGCCTCAAGGGGTGTGACTGGCCTTGAAGGAGAGATTGTACCCCTGTCTGTAGTGACCGCTGCTTGATCAGCGGAAGCTTCACTATCGCTGAGAGGGTATGAAACTCCATGCCAAGGTATGTGAGCGATTGGGCCGGTGTCAGATTTGACTTTGGAAAATTGATGATCCACCCGAAACTCTGGAGAGTCTCCAGGGTAGCGTCGAGGCTGTGTTGGCATGCCTCTAGAGAGGGTGCCTTGATCAACAGATCGTCCAAGTACGGGATCACCGAGTGACCCTGAGAATGGAGGACCGCTACTACAGTAGCCATAACCTTGGTGAAAACCCGTGGGGCTGTTGCCAGGCCGAATGGCAGTGCCACGAACTGCAGGTGTTCGTTTCCTATGGCGAAGCGCAAGAAGCGCTGGTGCTCTGGGGCAATCGGAACGTGGAGATAAGCATCTTTGATATCGATCGATGCAAGGAAATCTCCTTGGGACATTGAGGCGATGACGGAGCGAAGGGATTCCATCCGGAACCGCCTGGTCTTTACGTGTTTGTTGAGAAGTTTCAGGTCTAGGACAGGACGGAAAGACCCGTCCTTCTTTGGGACCACAAACAAATTGGAGTAAAAACCGTGGCCCTGTTGATGAAGAGGAACAGGGACCACCACTCCTTCTGCCTTCAGAGTGCCCAGCGCCTGCAGAAGAGCCTCGGCTCTCTCGGGAGGCGGAGAAGACCTGAAGAATCGAGTCGGGGGACGAGAGATGAACTCTATCTTGTAACCGTGAGACAGAATGTCTCTCACCCAGCGGTCTTTTATTTGTGGCAGCCAGGCGTCGCAAAAGCGGGAGAGCCTGCCACCGACCGAGGATGCTACTAGGAGGTCGAAAGTCATGAGGAAGCCGCCTTGTTAGCGGTGCCTCCAATGTTCTTTTTAGGACGTGACTTAGACCGCCATGCATCAGAGTTCCTTTGTTCTTTCTGAGACCTTTTGGACGAGGAGAATTGGGACCTGCCCGCGCCCCGAAAGGACCGAAACCTCGACTGCCCTCTCCTCTGTTGGGGAATGTTCTGTTTGGGCTGGGGTAAGGATGTATCCTTTCCCTTGGATTGTTTGATGATTTCATCCAGACGCTCGCCAAACAGCCTGTCGCCAGAAATTGGCAAACTGGTTAAGCGCTTTTTGGAAGCAGAATCTGCCTTCCATTCCCGTAGCCACAAGGCCCTGCGGATTACCACCGAATTGGCGGTCGCCACCGCCGTACGGCTCACAGAGTCCAGGACAGCATTAATAGCGTAAGACGCAATTGCCGAGGTCTGGGTGGTAATGGATGCCACTTGTGGCGCGGCCGTGCATGTGGCTGCTTCAATTTGCGCTTGACCTGCTGAGATAGCTTGCAGCGCCCATACGGCTGCGAATGCTGGGGCAAAAGAAGCTCCGATAGCTTCATAGATGGATTTCAACCAGAGCTCCATCTGCCTGTCAGTGGCATCTTTGAGCGAGGCCCCATCTTCCACTGCAAGTATGGATCTAGCCGCCAGTCTGGAGATTGGAGGATCCACTTTGGGACATTGAGTCCAACCTTTAACCACGTCCGGGGGGAAAGGATAACGTGTATCCTTAAAGCGCTTAGAAAAAGCTTATCTGGACAAGCATGGTGATTCTGGATTGCCTCTCTGAAATCAGAGTGGTCTAGAAACATACTCTGTGTCCGCTTGGGAAACCTGAAACGAAATTTCTCCTGCTGAGAAGCTGACTCCTCCGCCGGAGGGGCTGAGGGAGAAATATCCAGCAACTGATGGATGGACGCAATAAGATCGTTTACTATGGCGTCCCCGTCTGGAGTATTAAGATTGAGAGCGCTCTCAGGATCAGAATCCTGATCAGCTGTCTCCGCATCATCAACCAAAGATTCCCCCCGCTGAGACCCTAAACAATATGATGTCGAGGGAAATTCTAAGCGAGCCCGCTTAGTCAATCTGGGGCTGGGGTCTAAGTCAGAACCCTCAGACTGGGATGTAGGAGATACCCGGGAGGGACATTGTTGGTCCAACTGAGGGGGGCCCCGGGGAACAACGATTCAACAGGGTCCGTTGCTGAGATACCGGCCTGACTGCAAGGCTTCTAGTATCTTAGGCCATAGTCTCAGAGAGTTTAGCAAACTCAGTCCCCGTCACCTGGACAGTGCCAACAGGTGGGCCTCCCCCTGGGCCCCTCTTAGCATAGGCTCCGGCTGAAGAAGTGGCACAGGGGTCGAACACTGCACACAATGAGGGTCAGTGGAACCTGCCGGTAGTGGGGTCTTACAAGCGGCGCAGGCAGCATAATAAGCCTGTGTTTTGGCACCCCTGCCTTTTGTGGGCGCCATGCTATAGTTTTCCTTGAGTATATAGGCCAGAATGCACTGTGCTCATACAGTGTAAAGTATATATGATACACAAATAATGTACCAATACCCTACAGCACCATGGGGCTAGCACCAACAGGTGCTGCTTACCAGCCGCCTAAAGCGGTTGTGAGGCCACCTGAAGACCGTGTCTGGGTCTCCAGGCTTGTCCCTCTTCTGCAGCGTCGGTGGAGCTGACAGGAATGGCTGCGGCGTCCTGACGAGATGAGGGAGCTGTGGGCGTGGCCGAGAAAGAGCGCGAACTGGTGCTCACACCGTGCACAGTGAGGGGGTGGAGTATGTAAATCATACTCCAGCCCTCAGAGCTGCTCGCTCCGTGCAGCGTCCCGCCTTCCCCTGCCTGTCAGGGCTGAGGGCGGGAGGAAAAGTAAACTAGGCCGCAAGAAGCCGGGGACTCTAGTAATAAACGCGGCCGCCGTGAAAGTCCCCGGCGAACTACAAGTTCCAGCCGCGCCGCAGTGTCCATGGGCAGCGGCGGTTAGTGCGGTAGCCCTTACATATAAACACACTCAGCGACGCTTGAGTGTGTAATGGCACATATAGACCCGGTCAGCGCCGCGGTCCCCGGTGCACTAGCACCACCCAGCAAAGCTGAGGTGATGCCGTGCGCGGTCCCCCACAGGATACAGAGTACCTCCAAGATGCAGGGCCATGTCCCTGAACGATACTCGGCTCCTATCCATCAGGCTCCACAGGAGTTGTGGATGGAGCACGGTCTCAGTGCCTGGAGACCGGTAAGATCCCACTTCACCCAGAGCCCAGAGGGGGATGGGGAAGGAAAGCAGCATGTAGGCTCCAGCCTCCGTACCCGCAATGGATACCTCAACCTTAACAACACCGCCGACAAGAGTGGGGTGAGAAGGGAGCATGCTGGGGGCCCTATATTGGCCCACTTTTCTTCCATCCGACATAGTCAGCAGCTGCTGCTGACTAATCTGTGGAGCTGTGCTGTGCGTGTCTGACCTCCTTCGCACAAAGCAAAAAACTGAGCAGCCCGTGGGAGCACGGGGGGTGTATTGGCAGAAGGGGAGGGGCCTAACACTTTTAAGTGTAGTACTTTGTGCGGCCTCCGGAGGCATAGCCTATACACCCAATTGTCTGGGTCTCCCAATAGAGCGAAAAAGAAATATAGTATTAATGGTGGAGTTGTCGAAGTAGAGCACAACTCATTTAACCCTACAACTAGAGATGAGCGGACCCGTGGAAGTTCGGTTCGACAGGTTCAGCCAGACATTAGATAAAGTTCAGTTTGGGACCTGGACTTGACCTAAACCTCGATGCAAGTCACCAATTAGACATTTTGGGTCTCTGTCCACATGCAGCCAGCCATAGACCCATCACTTCCAGGAGAGGGAGGGTGGTAGGAGGTTTTTTTGGTACACACTACGTCTGATAACGCGGTTACCTCCAGTGTGAGCCGATGAAACACTGCAAGTGGCTCATACTGGGCTGAGCACAGAGCAATGCTCGCGCCGGTGGTCAGCATACGAAAAGCACCGAAACGCCAATTTTTTAACCTTTGTGTTTGGTACGAACACAGAATCTCAGGATCGCTCATCTCCATCTACAAAACACCTTATCAGAGATCAATTAATTAAGAATTTGAAACTAAAATTTGATTCCCTTATCAATATGTATAAAGTGTAGAGCAAGTGCATTAAAGTAATTAACAATCTTAGTCTTCTCCAGTATCAAGTGATGATCCGATTCTTTTCTGGACCAAAATTCTGGTTCACAGGCTCACACACTGACTTGTGTGGACTGAAGTTACTCTTTCAGTCTGCAGTCAGACGAGAGATTCTCTCATCTCATATGAAAGAATTGGGTCAATTATGCAATTATACTCTGATCAGAGATTGATCCTAGTTTAGTTTGATCAGATTCTTTTACATGAGAGAATTTAAGCACAGGTGAGAAGATGGAGAACAAAATTTCTCCATCTCCTCCATTATGTGGAGTTTGCAGAAATTAGACTGTACTCTGATGTCATCAGAATGCAGTCTGATATTTTGCATGCACCCATAGACTTGATTGGGTGCGCACTGTCTGATTTGCGCTGCTATTCGCAGCATGATTTGCTTTTTTTTTCTCATGCAAAAATCAGAAGAAAAAAAAAGGGCTGATCAGCACTGCCCCATAGTAACATAACATAAATGGTAACATATAACATACGACGGAGTGCAATCTGACAAAATATCGGACAATCGGATAGCACTCATGAAAATTATATGCTCATGTCAGCAAGCACTCCACGCAAGCCTATGGAGGGTCCGTGCACAAGTCTCAAGAGTTACATTAGGAAAGAAAGTACCAAACCACATAGTAGTAGTGGTGTGACCACAAATTGAGTTCACGTGGTCCCGAAAAGGATTGTAACATAACAATATCCCTCTGGTGTCCAGGTAAGTATTTAAAGACATACACACGCTATAAACATTCCTAATCATTGACAGTCCTCAAGCCCAAAATTTTTACAAAACAAATCACTGCCACAAATTCTTAGCCTATCTGGGCGGCACGGTGGCTCAGTGGTTAGCACTGCAGTCTTGCAGCGTTTGGGTCCTGGGTTCAAATCCCACCAAGGACACCATCTGCAAGGAGTTTGTATGTTCTCCCCGTGTTTGCTCGAGTTTCCTTCGGTTTCCTCCCACACTCCAAAGACCTAAAGAGTGGGACTCTAGATTATGAGCCCCAATGGGGACAGTGATGACAATGTATGTAAAGTGCTGTGGAATTAATAGCGCTATATAAGTGAATAAATATATTATCTAATTGACATGAAACACATACTGGCTAACAAGTTCTACAATTGCACAGGCTTTTATGGATTTCGAACTGTATTTTTTTTCCCCCAGACACATCATGGAGACAAAATCACGAGTTTGTCCTTGCGGGTGAATCTTTCCAAAAATATGAACCTAATGCTGATGCATCCATCCACAATAATTGGGCTTTAGTACATACACGCCAAGAGGTTATCTGAACAATTTTAGTTGAACGATATTCAGAAATGCAGAGAATTCCAAGGAAAAATAAAAAAAAAAAAAAACCAAACAGTGCCTAGTGACAATTCAGAGCAATAAAAAACTACCGACTTGTCAAATTAAATATACAAAAGAAGGAAAATAAAAAAAAAAGGCTAAAATAATTGTAAAATAATCATAATATGTGAAAACCTGATCATATCTCATCTGATCGTATACTGGCTCAAACCCAAAACACTGGACTAAAAGCCTTTTACTAGAAATACAGCCCCTGTAAAACAGTCATAAATTTAGAAAGCTGAATTTTCTAGTGGCAATATAAAATCATAAACTGGGGGAGAAAACGAATGGACCAAGGCCTCGGTTCCACTTGCATTTTGCAGGGATGAGTACAATCCGATAAAACCTCAGATTGCTCTCACTAGTGCAAAACTATGGGGCAGTGTCCGTCTGCGAATGATTTTGCATGCCATATTGGCATGAGAAATTAATTGCAGCATGCTCAGGCACCCCTATACAAGTCTATGAGAGCGTGTGAAACATTGGACTGCACTTGGATGACATCCGAGCGCAGTGCCATGTACGCAGAGACAGGCTGCGGAGGGGATGGTGAGAAAGTGCTCCCTCCCTCTTCTCCGCAGCTGTGATCCGATCGCAAGGAGCCAGGGGTCATTAGCATATCACTGCCGATGTTCTCGCATCGGAAGCTGTGTGCAAGTGGAACCAAGGCCTAACAATAAAAAAGTAAACCGCTGTGGTTATGGAAAAATGCTTGAAAAAAAATAGAACATAACCCACCTTATAAAAATGGCCTCCAGGACCTGCCTGGGTTATGTACTGCGACATATTCTGCTGTACACGATGCCCAGGGTAGGAAGGGGATGGGGCAGATTGCTGAGGTGCAGATGGTGCATACTGACCCCCGTGGGGCGGATACTGCCCACCTTGAATATACTGTTGAGGTGCATAGCCCTGGGAAACAATAAAATATTAATCTTAACAAAAAAAAGAAAACAAAATAAAAGTCGCACAAATAGCAGATTCATCTACAAGAGTCAAAACCCAAAAGGAAAAGGTTTGATCCAATTTAAGAGGAAACCGTTGTTAATCAGCTGGCGTTATTTCCGGACATCTTGCAGTAAAATTCAGTGGTTAGTGTATGAAGGATTTACACAATAAGTGAATATTGCGTCCATGACACATTCGAGCTGAGGACAGGCTCACCTCATTGGAGTAGGTCCTTTTGACTCCCTGACGTGGCATCTGCTGGCCTTGGAGCTGTCCAGGGTAGCCATGAGGTGGTATCCTTTGACCAGTATACACTGGGTTCATGCTTGGGGCTCTGGCTGAACTCATGCCCATCTGAGCCATTCCTCCAGGTCCCATCACTGACCCCATACCTGCGGAGGTCATTCCGCCCTGAATCGAGGGTCCCCGGGGTCCAGAGTGAGGCATGAACTGGCCACCAAAATTATGAGTAGGCCCCACCTGTATACAATAAAAAAAAATTAAATTAAAAAAAATAGAAAAAAAAATTAAAATCATAGAACACATTTCAAGATTAAACCATCTCTATAGATTGAAAGGTCCCTTTGGTACGGCACGGAGATTTCTCTAACTGGATGTTTAACAAAACCTCTCTAAGTGTAACAGACTGAACGATCCCAGATAGACAAATCTGCACGAAGCGCCAAAGCCTTTATAG
>NC_134356.1:618927526-619075026 GCF_048569485.1 Anomaloglossus baeobatrachus | reverse complement strand
GCCTTTACTTTCACATGCTGGTAGGGAATTGTTTACTTTCACATGCTGGTAGGGAATTGTTTACGTTCACATGCTGGTAGGGAATTGTTTACGTTCACATGCTGGTAGGGAATTGTTTACTTTCACATGCTGGTAGGGAATTGTTTACGTTCACATGCTGGTAGGGAATTGTTTACGTTCACATGCTGGTAGGGAATTGTTTACGTTCACATGCTGGTAGGGCATTGTTTACGTTCACATGCTGGTAGGGCATTGTTTACGTTCACATGCTGGTAGGGCATTGTTTACGTTCACATGCTGGTAGGGAATTGTTTACTTTCACATGCTGGTAGGGAATTGTTTACTTTCACATGCTGGTAGGGCATTGTTTACGTTCACATGCTGGTAGGGAATTGTTTACTTTCACATGCTGGTAGGGAATTGTTTACGTTCACATGCTGGTAGGGCATTGAGTACTTTAAAGCATCACTAATTTAATTAAACTGTACTTGGAGTCAGAAGTCTTTATATTTTATACTGCGTAAAATCACAAAAATAAAGGAGTTTCACATGCTCCAGTACCTGCGTTGTTTTTCACCAAAAACTGATTGCAGCGTTTTTACACTTACTTATTGCTTTCTTTGGCTATATTCACACTTTTGCATTTCTGTTGATTTTTTGCCCGAGTTTTATGCTAATTAAAAGCGGTTTCTTACAATACCAGCAAAAGCTATGAGCTTTCAGAGATCTCATACACACTTGCTTTTTATTCTAACTGAAATGGATAACTGCTGCGTTTTTGAAAGAAGCAACGTGTCAATTCTTTGAGCGTTTTTGCAGAGTATTTTTACCGATAGAACACAATGAGTTAGTGTAAAAACGCTGATGTCAGTTCTTGCAACATTTTGGGTGAAAAAAAAATGCAGGTAAACCAGGTCATGAAACTCATTTATTTTTGTGATTTTCTCGAGTATAAATCATTATGTTTTGGTATTCTCACAGTACCATGGATGTTTCTTATGACTCTGCACAGTTTAAATAAGTGATTAAATTAGCGATAGGTGTTAGACTAAACAATGCCCTATCAATGTGTGAAAGTAAACAATGCCCAACAATGTAAGGCTTCCCCTGCTGTTTTTCATAAATTCATGCAACCTTAGTTCAAGGCTATGCTTCACACATGAATGAAGCTTTTTTTTGTTCACAATATTTACTATTTTTTCAGACACAAAAACGTTTTCCCCTAAACAATTTGATCTAGTTGCCCTTTTTTCCCCCAAAATCTTTGATGGCTTCACATATGTTTTGAATTGGTGGTCTAACACCTTGTGTTGTTCATGCTTGGAAGGTGGAGGCAAAGCTGAAAAAAATGCTGCAAAAATGAGACTAAGGGTTACTTCTCACATAGCGAGATCGCTGCTGAGTCACGGTTTTTGTGACGCAGCAGTGACCTCATTGGCGATCTCGCTGTGTGTGACACTGAGCAGCGATCTGGCCCCTGCTGTGAGATCGCTGCTCGTTACACACAGTGCTGGCTTATTTTTTGGAGGTTGCTCTCCCGCTGTGAAGCACACATCGCTGTGTGTGACAGCGAGAGAGCAACGGATCTGAATGTGCAGGGGCAGGGAGCCGGCGTCTGGCAGCCTGTGGTAAGCTGTAACCAAGGTAAATATCGGGTAACCAAGCGAAGCCCTTTGCTTGGTTACCCGATATTTACCTTGGTAACTAGCGTCCGCCGCTCTCAGGCTGCCAGTGCCGGCTCCCTGCACAAGTAGCCGGAGTACACATCGGGTAAATAAGCAAAGCGGTTTGCTTATTAACCGGATATGTACTCTGGCTAGGAGTGCAGGGAGCCAGCACTAAGCAGTGTGCGCTGGTAACCAAGGTAAATATCGGGTAACCAAGCACTTGGTTACCCGATATTTACCTTAGTTACCAAGCACAGCATCGCTTCCACGCGTCGCTGCTGGCTGGGGGCTGGTCACTAGTCGCTGGTGAGATGTGCCTGATTGACAGCTCACCAGCGACCATGTAGCGACGCACCAGCGATCCTGACCAGGTCATCTCGCTGGTGGGATCACCGGAGCGTCGCTAAAGTGTGACGGTACCCTAAAACACAGTAAGGCTAGGTTCACACAGGCTGTTTTTGCTGCGTTTTTTAGCATGATTTTTGCCTTGGTTTTATGCAAATCCATGCTAATAAAATGCTTCCATCACATTCCCATCAAAGCCTATGAGATTCCTGACATCTCAGATATACACACACACACACACACACAGTGTATTTTCCTGACTGTTTTGTGAACTTCCTTGCTTTTTGCGGCGTTTTTTGAAAGAAGGAGCATGTCAATTCTTTCAGTATTTTTGCCGCGGTTTTAGGCCCTGTGCGCACACTGCGTTTTTTGGTGCAGTTTGTTGTCCTAAACTACATGCAGTACTTCCCCAGCAAAGTCTATGAGATTTTAGAGAGGCTGTGTGCACGTTGCTTCTTTTTTCCTTGCAGTTTTGGTTGCAGAAAAAAAGCAGCAACGACTTATTTTCTGCGTTTTCCCTGCATTTTGCCATTGACAATGTTTAAAGAAAAAAAACACAGGGGCAAAAACGCGGCAAAAACGCATGAGGTTTTTTTATGTGTTTTTTTTCGGCCGGAAGTGCATTTTTTGCTCAAGAAACAAAACTTCTGTGTGCGCACTTACCCTTACAGCGTTTTTTTACCCATAAAAATCAAAGAAAAAGTGCAAATCCGCGGCAAAATCGCATGTTCTTTCCTGACAAAACCTGAGGTTTGGCTGCAGAAAAAAACCTGAGCAAAAACACCCTGTGTGAACATAACCTAAAAAAATCAGCAAAAAAAGTCAGTTTTTCCTGTGTTTTGGATGCAGCTTTTTATTACTGACATGAGATCAAATTTTGGCTGCAGAAAAAAAAGCAGCAAAAAAAGCAAAGTGTGAACATAGCCTTAGGGGGAAAAAAAACCCAAACAAACAAAAAAAAACGCAGCAAAAATGCTGAAAGAATTGACCTGCTGCAGTATTCAAAAATGCATTAGTCAAGGAAAAAAAAAAAAGCTGTGTATGAGTGAGATTTCTGAAACCTCAGATCTTTCTGGTACAAATTTCATTTGGATATAAAAAAAAAATGCTTCAAAAAATGCAACATGTGAACATAGCCTAAGAATCGCTTTACCCCTTTATTAAGTGGTGCCATAAAGACAGATTTACCCAAACATGCCTCAGAATCGCAACCGAATGTAATGAACTCCTAAAGCGGGCTTTACACGCTACGAGATCGCTACAGCGATCTCGTTGGGGTCAAGAATTTTGTGACGCACATCCGGCCGCTGTAGCGATGCCGTTGCGTGTGACACCTATGAGCGATTTTTCATCGTCGCAAAAAACGTGCAAAATCGTTCATCGGTGACATGGGGGTCCATTCTCAATTATCGTTACTGCAGCAGTAACGAAGTTGTTCCTCGTTCCTGCGGCAGCACACATCGCTCTGTGTGACACCGCAGGAACGAGGAACCTCACCTTACCTGCGTCCTGGCCAAAATGCGGAATGAAGGAGGTGGGCGGTATGTTACGTCCCGTTCATCTCCGCCCCTCCGCTTCTATTGGGCGGCGGTTCAGTGACGCTGCTGTGACGTTGCTGTGACGCTGAACGAACCGCCCCCTTAGAAAAAAGGCGGTTCGCCGGTCACAGCGACGTCACAGGCAAGGTAAGTATGTGTGACGGGTCCGGGCGATGTTGTGCGACACGGGCAGCGATTTGCCCGTGTCGCACAACCGATGGGGGCGGGTACGCACGCTGGCGATATCGGTACCGATATCGCAGTGTGTAAATCGGCCTTAAGGCTGCGTTCACACATCCATCTGAAATGTCCGTGTGATGTACAATTTATTATTGGACCGTGCACAAACCCACTGAGGAGAATGAATGCATTCACAGATATATTAGAATCACTGATCCAGGAATGAGATAAGTGGGAATCAGAGCATGTCCTATTCCAATGTGATCCAGAAAATCAAAATTGGCCATTACTCAATGGGTCTGTGCTGTCTAATAAAAAAAAATAATCAGACAGCACCAGGACATTTCACGTGCATGTGTGAACACAGCCGTATTCAGTCATTCTGACAGCCAAAAAATATACTAGTGAACGGAAACTCAGCTTTAACAATACACCCCAGTATTATTTCATTCATTTTACTTGCTTATATATTGCCATTAATTTCCACAATGCCTTACTCACGCCATCATCACTGTCCCCATTGGGGTTCACAATCTATAATTCCCTATCTGTATGTCTCTGGAGTGTGGGAGGAAACCGGAGAATCTGGAGGAAACCCCCGCAAACATGGGGAGAACATACAAACTCCTTGCAGATGTTGTCCTTGGTGGACACCAAAGGAAATCAGCAGAGCAGCCCTAATAGGCAGATTTCCCATTCTGGAGATGGGGAATTTATACCCCACATAAAGATATAATTAAGGCTCCAATCACACCTACAATGAAGATTCCACATCAGATTCTTTCGTATCTGACAGGAGAACAGCGTCACAGACAGAACTCTTTTCTCTTCAAAATGACTAAAGGTACAATTACACTAGGCCTAGGGGCGGGACAATCGTGGTTGCAGGGATCTCAACCGCAACCTGGTGTGCAGGGGGTCCATCAACCCCAGCTTCAGCAGGATGTGCGTCCGAGGCTGCTCATCCAGCTGAAATGTATCACAGTGCAGAGACCCGTCGAGTCCCTGTACTGCGATACACACTGCCAGCCAAACGGAGCTTGGTAGCTTTCATCTGTGTCCCAGTGACTGAGGCGACGCCTGGCAATGTCGTCATGCGTTGTTGTAATAGCACCAATACCGATGAAAGCTGCCGGCCACTATGCGCTGGCTACACAGGACGACGCTGCACGGCGTGGGAGCCAGGGAGGCCGAGTTCAATGTTGTTGCTTTTTGCATTAGACGGAACGGAGACATATTTACCAGGATGGGGACATATATATCAGGAGGGCAACAGTACATACCAAGAGGGGCCCAGCATGGGTACAGTATACACCACGAAGGCCCCAGGAGGGTGACAGTAGATACCACAAGGGGACAGTATATACCAGGAGGGGCCCAGGATGGTGGCATATATACCAGGATGGTGACATATTTACCAAGATATGGACATTTTTACCAGGATAGCGTATATATATATATATATATATATATATATATATATATATATATATATACATATATATACACACAAACACCAGGATGGGGATATATATACTAGGATGTGGACATATATACCAGGATGGGGACATATATACCAGGATGGGGACATATATACCAGGATGGGGACATATATACTAGGATGTGGACATATATACCAGGATGGGGACATATATACCAGGATGGCGACATATGTACACCAGGATGGGGGACACATTTACGAGGAAGGAGCACAGGATGGGGGACATTAGAACAGTGTGATTGACATGACATGTCTTTATAGGATTTAAAATGCTAAATATATACATACATCTGACCAACATAAGGGAGGGGCCAAATTTTGCACCAGGGCCCATCGAACTCTAGTTATGCCACTGACTGGGCCAAATGTTGTTTTTCAAAAACGGCTTGTATAAAGAGGTTGATGACCTGGTGAACAAGAAAAACTCTCATTCCTCAGGTGAAATTATTTTTCAAGAGATTGTCCTCTACTAGGGCAACCATTTCTGATTCCACGTTGTAGACCCCTCCACGGCTGGCGCGTTTCCAGCTGTGTCGGGACTCACGTCATGTTGTGACGAGTCGTGTATCCAATCAGCTTCTGTCTTCCTGCCTTTGGACACAGGAGCAATCAACAGGAAGTGACAGCGCTCACTTCCTGCTGTCATTTGTCCGAAGGCGGGAAGTCAGAAGCCGACGCTGATTGGACGCGGGGGTCTGTCTGCCGTCCCAACATCGTGTGAGCCCCGCCACTGCTAGAACTGTGGCGGTTGCAGAGGAGTCTATAGGCTTTGTTATATTACTTGGGTGAAACATGTGGAATCGGAAGTTGTTCTATTACTGGACAAGCCCTTTAAGCTTGCTTAGAAATCTAAGTTCTCGGCAGCACATTGTCCTGTGTAATATATGTGCTGTCCAGCACAATATTAGCTGTATATCGGATCAGCAGGCACATAACGGAGCCTAAATACTTCAGCGGTATGAACAAGCCTCAGTGCAAGTCAATCCAGGCCACAGGGAGCCCCCCGGTCCACAGGGAGCCCGCTCCTTCCTGTTGCGACACTTTTCCACCACCGTGTAGTGATTTCTGCTCCATATGGAAACCACGACGCAGATGTGTACAGCGCCTAAGGCCACGCTCACATGTCCGTGCTTCACGCTACATGTTAACCCTAATTATAAGCAGAGGGTTAGGAAAGACCACCAATCACTTGTCTGATATATTTTCTGATCGAGGGAACCATCATTAAATAGAAGAAATCGGCTTTTTGCTAAGGACGTTCCATTGATTAAAAGACATGATTATAACAGAGGGAGTATATGGTGAACACTGATATAAAACTGTCAAAGGGCAAATCATCAATGGTATCAATGAAGTGAGGAAACATCCATGGAGAACTAGGTTTGAGCCCAGCACAGGAAGAGTTAACAGCTTTGGAAGCTGTATAGGAAAGTAGCTGGAGAAGGGAGTAAATCCGAGCAGAGCACATAGTAAAAGACGGGTTAATAGATCCGCCTGCTGATGGACGGACCCATCCCCTTTTTCCGAGAGGCTTTCCCTTTGCGAGCTGGCGCCTCGCCCGTCCGGATGACGTGCTATTTATTCCGGCAAGAACTGGCCTGCACGGCACCAGGGTGACTTTTAGATTGTGAATGCTGAGGGCCTGCACCAGCAATGGCTCTAATGCAAAGCCCTGAGCGGATACCAGAACCCCATCAATTAAGAAAGGGATCAAAAGCAGGCTTGTCATTCAGAATCCAGGGAAAGCTGGGTGACACCGTCAGTGGTGGCCACACTGGCCATCATCCAGACTACCCCAATGCAAATATGACTGAAAGGATTTTGTTCTCTTTAGTATTTTGAGGATATTCCCCAAGGTCTACCGGACGGCCATAGGGACTTCATGTTTGGACTTTAACGTGACCGGATGTTGGCAGCTTTGTGTGCGGTCACTTCGCAGCCATTACCGGTGACCAGATTTACACAACCACTTGATATCAGTTACTAAAAGACTGATGAAGATCAATCTGTGGTTTGGTTCTGTGGTCAGTATACCACCAGTGTACATAATACATCACAATGCTGTCTCTGCTTATCAGGCCGGGGCCACAAGGGGACTAATACGATCCTCGCATGACACTTAGCTCACGCTGGCAGCACAGCAGAGCCGAGTGTCATGCGAGTGTCCCTGCGACTGAGGTCCAATCATGCGATCAGGCCTCAGCTGAGTGGGGCGGGCCGGCACGGAGGAGCGGAGGGGTAGATTTATCTCCCTCTCTCCTCCGTTGCCGGCTATTGCCATTCTCGCACTGCACTCGCGGTACACCAGTGTACTGCGAGTGCAGTGCGATGTTTCTCTCGCCCCATAGACTTCAATGGGTGAGAGAGAAAGAGTCTCGCATTACAATCGCAGCATGCTGTGATTATTTTCTCGGTCCGATTAGGGCCGAGAAAAGAGAAAATAATCGCTCATGTGCGGACACACAGGCTAATATTGGTAGAGTGGAATGCAATGTTTTATCACATTCCACTCGGTCCGATTTTCATGCTGTGTGTCTTAGGCCTTTAAAAGCCATCTGTCAGCAGGTTTGTGCTATATAAGATGAAGACAGCATACTGCAGGGGTTAAAACATAGAATTCAGGAATGCCTGTCTTGTCACTGTTCGATCTGTTGTTTATTTGCAATGTTGTTTAAAGCAGCAGGATTTATCATTGCTCAAACTACAATGTCAAGTGCACAGCAGTCCAGGACGCCCCCTCCTGTGATTGACACCTCACTGTTAATGTACAGGCTCTAAAAACAGCCTGGTGTGGGTGAGGGCAGCTCTCTCAGCTCTGCTACATGACTAAATGTAAACTTCTGGTTGTGTAAGAATGGCTGCAGCCAGTAATCTAAGTGATACATAATTACATTCAGGATCCCTTTGCCTACATCATGCTGCTCTCAGATGAGGTAGCAAAAACCTGCCGACAGATTCCCCTTAACACATTATTAGTTTGTACACCAAAATCATACCCAGTGGCACACAGAGTTGGTTCTACACGAGCTCTGTGCCTTTTATTCCTGTTAAAATATGACACAAAAAAAAGAACAAAGTTTGCCTCTGTATGAAGGCAGAGGCATATAAAAAGGTACAGTAAATGAGCTAATGCACGGTTATTTCAGCCATTTTATGACTATGTACCAAACAGGAAGAAAAACATTAGGCTCACAGTTGTCATCAGTCCACCAACGCTTATAAATATGAATACTCAGAAAGTCTCTCAGCTTCAGCACATAAACAAATTTGGAGAAAAAAAAAACCAAAAAAAACCTAAAGACGCTGGTAAAATGTATAAATTCTATCATGGCAGGGAAACAGTGATTACTGACGCGTTTCGACCTAATGGTCTTAGTCGTCAGCAAATAGGTCGAAACGCATCAACTAAAGACTGCCATGAGAGAATTTTTAAATCATTTTTGAATAAAGAATATAGATTTTACCGCAGTCTTCAGAGCTGTAATATGGCCGTGTTCAATGAATTATCAGCTCCGGGTTTTACGGCTGTAACAATACTCACTTGCCCATCTATATTGTTACCTCCATTTAAAGCACAAAAATGTTTTAAGGCCCATTAAGACAGGAGCGAGTGTTCGTTACTACGCTCATTCGCCGATTGGATTGTGTAAACTTGTCAGCAATTGCTCTACGGACAAACAAAACATTTGCTGGTCGGGATTTGTATCATTCATGGCTACATGAACATCATTCTCGGAAGCACATCCTCCTGTTTAAAAAAGGTGATGTGCTGCCGATAATGCAGATATTCTATGTACGTAGGACGATCATATTAACGAGCGTTTGTCGCAGCGCAAATTGAGACAGGACAGGGGCCCCTGACCTTTCACTGTTCCTTAGCTCGAAGGTAGGTTTAGTGGTAACCAGGTTTGAGCCCCCAGCGTGATCCTAACTCCTGTCCGGGCCCTGATCTTACGCCCCCTCAAAGACAAAACCCCAGAAAACTACTCGAACAAGGGAAAACTGACATGTACACACAGCACTCAAAACACACACACACACAAGAGACAATATGTTACAGGGGAACAACAAAAAAGGGGAGGAAGTAACGCACAACAGGGAAACGTTCAAACCACTCAGAAGCGCAGCACGGATCACCATACACAGGAAAATTACCAAGACCGGGTTCGCTTGAGTAAAAGATGAAGCTATCATCGGCACCTCCTAGAAGAAGGCAGTGCCTTAAATAGGGAAGTGACAGCTGCACATGGCAATCAGCAACCTGAGAATTTAGGTCCTGCTCACTAGTCTGCAGGAATTAACTCATGCAGAGCTGAAGACCAATGAATCTGAACCAGCCGACGCTCGGCTCTGGCTGAACAATACAGAAGCCTCAGGTTGCTTGTCAGACTCAGCAGTGTGAACAGAGTCTGACCCTACAGTGCCGACAGAAGCGTGCAGAGCTGAACATCGCATGACAGTGTTCGGAGCACGCATCTGATTGGCCCGCCTAAACAAGCTATTAGACGACTGGCTTGTAGATAGAAAATCGGCCATTGTTTAATGGCCTCGGTTGGCAATGGTAAATAGTCCTTAACAGCTGTTGGTACCTTCACCCTTGGTCGAATGTGCAAGTCCATAGGGGGTGGGGAGAATGACTCGATCGATATCTGCTTAGAAACATCGGTTTTGGCCTAACGAGCACCAGTTGACTATGGCCGACAAATACCGATGGGAATAAAAAAGAAAATTTTGTTTACTTACCGTAAATTCTTTTTCTTATAGTTCCGACATGGGAGACCCAAACCATGGGTGTATAGCTACTGCCTCCGGAGGACACACAAAGTACTACACTCAAACGTGTAGCTCCTCCCTCCGGGCTATATACACCCCCTGGATGACAATCTACCCAGTTCAGTGCAAAAGCTGAAGGAGGACATCCACCCATAAGTAGAGATAGAGTAAAACTCGGCAAGACCAGAACTCTGTCTACTAACAACAGCCGGTGAAACACACGGAACAAAAAACTGCCAACAGGCAACAGGGAGGGTGCTGGGTCTCCCATGTCGGAACTATAAGAAAAAGAATTTACGGTAAGTAAACAAAATTCTCTTTTTCTTTATCGTTCCTTATGGGAGACCCAAACCATGGGACGTTCCAAAGCAGTCCATGGGTGGGAAATAAACCAAACTGAGAAGTAGGCAAAACCTAACTTCACAAATGGGCGACAGCCGCCTGAAGAATGCGTCTGCCCAAGCTCGCATCTGCATGAGCATGCACTTGGTAGTGCTTCGAAAAAGTGTGCAGACTGGACCACGTGGCAGCCTGACAAACCTGCTGAGCCGTAGCCTGGTGCCTGAAAGCCAAGGAGGCACCGACAGCTCTGGTCGAGTGCGCCTTAATCCCTGGCGGAGGAGGCACCTGAGAACACTGGTAGGCATCGGTGATAGCCGACCTGATCCAACGAGCTAGGGTCGGTTTAGAAGCAGCGAGACCCTTGCGCTGACCAGTGGTTAGCACAAAAAGCGATGTGCACCGCCTAAAAACGGCGGTGCGTGACACATAGATTCGGAGTGCCCGCACCAAATCTAAGGAGTGCAACGCCTTTTCAAAACGATGCACAGGGGCCGGACATAGAGAAGGCAATGAAATGTCCTGGTTAAGGTGGAAAGGAGACACCACCTTAGGGAGAAAGTCCGGAGTCGGACGAAGAACCACCTTGTCTTGGTGAAACACCAAAAAGGGAGATTCCGAAGAGAGCGCAGCCAAATCAGAAACTCTCCTGAGAGAAGTTATAGCTACTAGAAAAACAACTTTCTGTGAAAGTCTAAACAAGGGAACCTCCCTGAGGGGCTCAAAGGGGGGTTTCTGTAAGGCCGTGAGGACCAGATTAAGGTCCCAGGGATCCAAGGGCCGCCGGTAAGGAGGAATGATGTGAGATGCGCCCTGCATGAAGGTGCGCACCTGAGCCAGTCGGGCGATACGCCGCTGGAACAATACCGACAAAGCCGACACCTGTCCCTTGAGGGAATTGAGGGACAGACCTAGCTGTAGACCGGACTGTAGAAAAGACAGGATGGTCGTCAAGGAGAACGGCCAAGGAGCATGGTCGGAAGAGCGACACCAGGACAGGAAAATCCTCCAAGTCCTGTGGTAAATCTTGGCCGAGGAAGACTTCCGAGCCTGAGTCATAGTGGAGATGACCTCAGAGGGAATGCCTGAAGCCGTCAGGATCCAGGACTCAAGAGCCACGCCGTCAATCTGAGAGCCGCAGAATTCTGGCGGAAGAACGGACCTTGAGAGAGAAGGTCTGGGCGGTCCGGGAGATGCCACGGCACCTCTACGGACAGACGGAGCAGGTCTGGGTACCAAGCTCGCCTGGGCCAGTCCGGAGCAATGAGTATGACTCGACGGCCCTCCAATCTGATCTTGCGCAGAACCCTGGGCAAGAGCGCTAGAGGGGGAAACACATAGGCCAGACGAAACTGGGACCAATCTTGAACCAGTGCGTCTGCTGCGAAGGCTTGAGGATCGTGGGAGCGAGCTACGTAAACCGGAACCTTGTTGTTGTGCCGGGATGCCATTAGATCCACTTCCGGAGTGCCCCACTTGCGGCAGATTGATCTGAACACTGCCGGATGCAGGGCCCACTCGCCGCTGTCCACGGTTTGACGGCTGAGATAATCGGCCTCCCAGTTTTCCACGCCTGGGATGTGGACTGCAGATATGGTGGACTTGGAGTCCTCCGTCCACTGGAGGATTCGTTGAACCTCCAACATCGCCAGACGGCTGTGAGTCCCGCCCTGGTGATTGATGTAGGCAACCGCTGTCGCGTTGTCCGACTGAACCCGAATGTGCCTGCCCGCCAACAGGTGGTGAAAGGCTAGGAGAGCTAGAAACACAGCTCTGATCTCCAGCACATTGATCGAGAGGGCTGATTCGGACGGAGTCCAAGTGCCCTGTGCTCGGTGATGGAGAAATACTGCTCCCCAACCGGAGAGGCTGGCATCCGTGGTGAGGATCACCCAGGACGGAGTCAGGAAGGAGCGTCCCTGTGACAGAGAGAGGGGCCGAAGCCACCACTGAAGGGAGCTCCTGGCCTGTGATGACAGATCCACCAGCCTGTGCAAGGAAGAGATCCGCTTGTCCCAACAGCGGAGAATGTCCAGCTGCAGGGGACGCAGATGGAACTGGGCAAAGGGAACCGCTTCCATTGACACCACCATCTGACCCAGCACCTGCATGAGGTGTCTGATGGAATGACGGCGGTGCCTCAGCAGAGAGCGCACCGCCAGACGAAGGGACTGCTGTTTGACTAAGGGCAACTTGACAAGTGCCGGCAGAGTCTCGAATTGCATCCCTAGGTACATAAGTACCTGGGTCGGGGTCAGAGTGGACTTGGGCAGGTTGACAAGCCACCCGAACTGAACTAGCGTGGCGAGAGTGAGAGAGACACTCCGCTGGCAGTCTATACTGGATGAGGCCTTGACTAGAAGGTCGTCCAGGTAAGGAATCACTGCCAACCCCTGGAGGTGCAGGACCGCAACCACTGCTGCCATGACCTTGGTGAACACTCGAGGGGCCGTGGCTAAGCCAAAGGGGAGAGCCACGAATTGGAAATGTTCCTCTCCGATTGCAAAGCGTAACCAACGCTGGTGTGAGACCGCAATAGGCACATGCAGATAGGCATCTCTGATGTCGATGGATGCCAGAAAATCTCCTTGGGTCATTGAGGCAATGACCGATCTCAGAGATTCCATGCGAAAGTGCCGCACCTGAACATGCTTGTTGAGAAGCTTGAGATCCAGGATGGGCCGGAAGGAACCGTCCTTCTTGGGGACTAGAAAGAGGTTTGAGTAGAAACCGCTGAACCGTTCCCGGGCGGGAACCGGAACAATTACCCCGTTGGCCTGCAGGGATGCCACGGCCTGAGAGAAGGCGGCGGCTTTGGAGCAGGGGGGAGTGGACAGAAAAAATCTGTTTGGCGGGCTGGAAGAAAATTCTATCCTGTAGCCGTGGGAGATGATATCCCGCACCCACTGATCGGCGACGTGTTGAAACCACACGTCTCCAAAGTGGGAGAGCCTGCCACCGACCAAGGACGTTGCTGGCGCAGCCAGATAGTCAAGAGGAGGCTGCCTTAGTGGCAGCGGCTCCTCCGGTCTTTTGGGGACGCGGCTTTGCGCGCCAGTTTGATTTACGATCCTTGGCTGCGGTAGTGGACAAGGTCGAGGGCTTAGAGGATGACCAGTTAGAGGAACGAAAGGAACGAAACCTCGATTGGATCCTGCCCTGGACAGGTTTCCTGGCCTTAGTTTGTGGCAAGGAAGTACTCTTCCCGCCAGTAGCTTCCTTAATTATGTCATCCAGCTGTTCCCCAAACAGCCGGGACCCAGCAAAAGGGAGACTCGCAAGGTACTTCTTAGAGGAAGCGTCTGCTTTCCACTCTCGAAGCCACAAGATCCTGCGGATCGCGAGGGAGTTAGCGGAGGCCACCGCCGTGCGGTGAGAAGCCTCCAGGATGGCAGACATGGCGTAGGATGCAAAAGCCGAAGCTTGAGAAGTTAAGGCATCCATCTCAGGAATAGAGTCCCTGGAAAGGGAATGTATCTCCTGCAGAGAGGCAGAGACTGCCTTAAGAGCCCACACTGCCGCAAAAGACGGGGAGAACGAGGCTCCTGCCGCCTCATATACAGACTTGGCCAAAAGGTCAACCTGGCGGTCAGTGGGATCCTTAAGAGAAGTGCCATCAGCCACAGCTACGACTGTGCGGGCTGAGATTCTGGACACCGGAGGGTCTACCTTTGGGGACTGGGCCCATTCCTTAACCACCTCTGGTGGAAAAGGAAAACGGTCATCTGAACTACGCTTCGGAAAACGTTTGTCAGGACAGGCCCTGGGCTTGGTAACAGTGGTCTGAAAGCTGGAGTGGTTAAAAAACAAACATACTCCTAGCTTTCTTAGGTGAGGTAAACTGGTGCATCTCTACCAGAGAGGCTTGTTCCTCTGACTCTGGTGGGTTGAGGTTCAGTACGGAGTTAATGGACGCAATCAAGTCACTAACATCCGCATCACCCTCAGACAAGTCAATGGGGTACATAGAGGTAGCGTCTGAGCCCACAGTAAACGAATCCTCCTCGCCCTGTACCTCGGCACGTGAATCAGAGCCGTGGGAAGAGGCAGGAGAAGGGTCCCTGCGTCTCCGTTTAGGGGGACGGGGTCCTAGGACATGCTCTGAGAGCTCTGCAGAGCTAGGAGCAGCAGAAGCCCCCTGAGAAGGGGGCTGATGCATGGTCAGCAGTGTCCGGGACAGCTGCCCCATGGAGTCGGCAAAAGACTGGGAAATAGCTTGTGAAAAGGATGCTACCCAAGCCGGGGGTTCAGCCACCGGGGCCAAAGCAGCCGGAGGGACCCCTGAGGAGACTCCAGGCTGAGACACAACCATATTAGCACAGGCATCACAATGTGGGTATGTGCTTGGCTCTGGCAGAATGAGCTTACATGCAGTGCATATAGCGTACATGTTTGCAGCCTTGCTCCGGGTGACAGACATGCTGCTGAGGTGGAAGCTCTGCAGCAAGAAAACACTCCTGTAGAATGTCCTGAGAGTGTAATAAAAAGCCCACAACCAGAGGTTGTGGCTTACCAGACCGCTCTCTGTGTGCCCTCCGGATTCCACAGCTCAAAGCCCAAGTGAAGCGTCAGCCCTCCTAAATAGCAGCAGCTGCAGCATCCAGCGCCGTCCAGTGTAAGAACGCTGAGAAAATGGCGCTGGAAGGAGGAGGGGGGCGGGTATTAGGCCAAGAGCGGGAAAACGGAGGGCCAGGGAGAGAAGCAGGGAAAGATACAGGGGAGGGAACATCTCCCCAGAGAGGAGTGCCCTCCCCTCTGCTGGCCGAGCGGTGGGCGGCGCCACGCTATGCCTCCTGTATGCATGACATGCAGAGAAGCCGAAACCGAAACTAGGCCCAAACTGAAGCCGGGGCCTAGATTTTAAAATGCGGCCGACGAGCAGGCACCCTCGGCGCTGTTCTCAGGGGAAACCCCCAGAACCGGCCGGAATTTACAGTAACGATAAAACACATACTGTCCCCCTAATAAAAGTACCCGGGACCCCTGAAAAACGTCTCAATACTTAGCTTTTGAGACGCAGGGCCAGTCCCTGAGGGGGGTAAATGCTCCGTCCAGCAGGAACCAGACAGGGCTGTGGATGGAGACCGGTCTCCTGCAAGCAGAGAGGACCGTGATGGCTCCCACTTCAAACCAGAGCCTCTCAGAGGATGTGAAGGAGCACGGCATGTGAAGGCTCCAGCCTTGTAAAGTCAACCTTAACAGCACCGCCGACAGAGTGGGGTGTGAAGGGACATGCCGGGAGTCCAGACTGGACCCGCTTTTCTTCCAAATCTTGAAAATCAAAAAATAAAAATGAAAAAATATCAGAGAATGCAAGTGTGTGTATCCTCCTGAAACACAAAGCATTGAACTGGGTAGATTGTCATCCAGGGGGTGTATATAGCCCAGAGGGAGGAGCTACACGTTTGAGTGTAGTACTTTGTGTGTCCTCCGGAGGCAGTAGCTATACACCCATGGTTTGGGTCTCCCATAAGGAACGATAAAGAAACATTTGGTAATACAATCATTCTATCCCCATGCTGTATCATGTAATCGGTGGCACGTTCCCTATTTACACAGAGTGATGCTCTGCCGATAACGATGATCACCCAACCAAGAAAAGTTCTGAAAGGATCGCCGAAGTGTTGATCTAGCCGATAATCGGGAATGAGAGCTTTTATCTTTGTTCTCACCTAAAAGACCACTTTTAAATCTCTTAATAATTGATCTGACCTTGGAAGGTGGATCACAAATGGAGGACCTGTAGAGCTTCATCCCTCCCGCAATGTGATGTCCCGTTCTACATCACCAGTTCCTGCGTTTCATTTTGTGAACCCCCTCACCAGAGCGCACACAGTAGGACGATAGTTAAAAAGATAAGGAACATAATTGCAGATAAGACCTTTCTACCACCAAAGATCACACCAAGGACGCGTAACCTTGGGCTTCTGATCAGCAATTCCCTTCCACCTCACGCCAACAACCTTGTCACCTACATACCTGCCAACACATTATATAGTGACAAAGGTAAAGACAATAACCTATAGGATCATGTGTTCAGTGACCCAGGACTTACTACAAGAGGTAAAACGGCTTCCAAACTTATGGGAAACCGGCTGCACAAGTATAGGAGATAATCTGTAGTGAGCAAGATTCCTGGAATTGGCCTCCATATAAAGTCCAGTATATGCAGCCTGTATGGCCGCACATGGACCCTCTACATCTCCATATTACAGAACATATTCTCCCCTAAGATAGAATCCCTCCAATATCTGACATTGTTTAATGCTTTTAATAACTGACAACAGCATAGACTCCTGATATCAGAGACTCCCACCTTACAGGGAATCTGTCAGCAGATTTTTGCTATGTAAGCTGAAGACAGCATGATGTAGGGGTTAAAAAATAAAAAGCAACTATGCCTCTCTTATCTGTGTGTGTGTGCTTTATTTATGGCTTTATTACCCTGTGATTAACATTGGAGGACTAGACAAGCATGTGCAGAAACGTCCGACACGCCCCCTGCTGTGGGCGGGGACAGCTCCAATGGCTCAGCTCCATGCTTAAAAGTCAATTATTTGATTATGTGAGAATAGCTGCAGCCAATAATCTAAGTTATACACTGTTGGATTCAGGATCTCTTTGTCTACATTATGTTGCTGTCAGATGAGGTAGCAAAAAACTGCTGACAAATTTCCTTGAAGGCTCAGGCATACTTCTCAGTCTGGATATGGACCTCAATGCCCTAATTAAAAAGGTGGTCCACTACACAGCATAGTAGCCACATCGTCTCAAACTTATAGCCTCATAGACACATATGAGACTGTTGGGGTCAGGAGATCCACATTTAAAGGGGTGGTCCACTACACATAATTAGTGATCACATCGATGTAAACCTCAAAAAGAAGGCTTTTCTCAAATACCTTGTGTAGTCAATTGTGCCTCTGAGCAGCATTATTGCGGTCCGCTCATCCCCATGAAGTGACACCTGGGCTCCGTGACCTCTGAGATTCGGTGATGCCATGTCAACTTCCAGCTGACCCGGCATCACCGAGGCGGCCCCAGTCTCCCTGAGTGACTGGGCTGTGGACAGAGTTTCACCACTCGTCACAGCCCAGCGTCTCACGCGCCCTTTCCTTCACTGCAGAGCGCCTCAAGCAGGAGCGATGCTGGGCTGTGACAAGCAGTGAAATGCCACCCACAGCCAAGCCACTCAGGGAGACTGGGGCCCGCCTCGGTGGTGGCGGGTCAACTGGAAGTTGACGTGACATCACCAGATCTCGGAGCCCAGCGGTCACCTTATGGGGATGAGCGGCCCGCAATAGCGCCGCTCAGAGGCAGAATTCACTATACAAGGTATTTGAGAAAACCCTTCCCTATGAGCTGTACATCGATGTGGCCACTAATGCTGTGTAGTGGACCACCCCTTTAAATGTGGGTCTCCTGATCCCAACAGTCTCATATGTGTCTATGAGGCTATGAGTTTGAGACGAGAGACCCCCCCCCCCACGGTCAATCCAGGCATTGTGTTCTAGCAACGGAATGTGAGATATGCCACTCTATACCCAGCCTAAGAGTTGTATTTTTTCAGCAACGTGCACGTGATTTTTTTATTTTATGTTTTTTTTTTACAAGAAAAGCACATAAAATAAATTTCTTTTTCACAGCAGATTATCACCCTGCAAAACTGTGAAAAATGCACGCTTTTTTTTTTCTCTTTTCAGATGGACTTTTGATACCATTTTGCACTGATCCTCAACCGCTTTATGCGCCTATTGTATGGTCAGTATAGTTGAAATAAAGACGCGAGTATCAATCAAGTTCAACTGACGCATGGAAAGGAATAAAAGAAAACCGAAAAGTTAATTTTGCCGAGCGGATAATTAGAAAATGAGAGTTCACAGGAACATTTGTTCCCCGATTATGGGCGTGTGTAGCCATGCCGGCAATAATCCTACAGCAAGCCATACACTGGGTTATGGAACGTTCCCGATATTTTACGACTTTGCAAACAAGAAATGTGCAGCTGAAAATAGGTAAAACATTAATGACTGATCTGATCTCTTTGCTTTTTGTCAGCCGATGCAAACGAGCACCGGTGAATGTCTACATAGGTGATCTGTGCCGATTCACAGGCGGAGATTGGCGCATATATGAGGACCAACTGCAGCGCCCTCTTCCCATTCTTTGTGGTCTCTTTGAAGGGAAACCTCAGCAGATTTGCAAATCAAAACAGCGTGTGTGTTCTCTGGCGTCTCCATTACTCTCACGCACAGAAAGAATAATGAGCGTTATACTTAGACAAATGCAACCGCACTCCGAGCACACGAAGAATGTTGCAAGGATTCAATAGCACTGAGGTATACGTGATCCTTTCTAGGTACTTATTACACGTTTTGGACAAACTGTTTGTGCCCGTCTACCAGTGACAAGGTGACTTCTTCAGATGGGACTCTGCGTAACAGACTTCCCTCTCCTGGTGTCACAATGGTCTCCCTGCCTGTAGAGACCAGTGTCAGCCTTTGCATTGGAGCCTCTCATCTGGCTCTCTTCATTTATATGAGTCTCATTTGTCTTGGCACTGAAGTGGTTAAGTGCCAGTTTTGCTATTGCAGCTTTTCCAAAGCAGTTCCTTCCTGAGTGATCAGACACTCTAAGTAATCACGCCCTTCAGTTTTAAATAGTGGTGTATCCCAGCATTCCCTGCTGAAGATACAAACTCATTTGTGTCCTAGCCGCCCTGGAGGAAGGTTCTACGAGTTTAGTTCCTGTGCTCAGGCTATATCTTTTGGTTGTTTTTCCCCTCTGTTTGTCTTCACTTTTCTGCTGTGTTGTTAGTGCAGCGGTGAGGTCTAGTGAACCCCACCTGCCCCTCACTAGTCAGGGTTACTACAGGGTCTTAAGTTCCTGCTCGGCGACAGTTGCGGAAACTGTGTAGGGACTGGTGCGGAGAGGAGGGACAGTTGCAACTGAGGTTAGGAGGTGCCCACCTACCCCTCTCACTAGTTCCAGGGCCACCCGTTGTTTTTGTGCCCCAATGCCCCCATTTTCTTGTGTTATTCGCACACAGGTTTGAACCTTGCCACGCCTGCTACACCTGGCAAACGCGACACCTGGGCTTTGGCCTATAATTTTCAAGAGTCGGTTGTGTCTGGGGGAGCACTAGGCCAACTATGAAAGAAGTCCCTTAACCACAAATCATTGCAGATTTAAGGCTCGCTCACATTTGCGTATAGCCCTCGGCCCAATTTGATATTATGGGGCAGGGCCAATTAGCGTATAAAAATATTGCTGCCTGCTGCAATTGGCAACATATATAGGACAGCATGCACCCATACAGTCTATGGGTGCATGGAACTCATCGGCCTACACTGAGTGGTACTTTGCACAGTACAACATCGCAGGTGCGATGTCGGTGGGGTAAAATCGAAAGTGACGCACATCCGGCGTCGCTGTCGACATCGTAGTATGTGAATCCTTTTACATACGATTAACGAGCGCAAAAGCATTGTTATGGTATGATCGGTGTAGGGTCCGACATTTCCATAATTTCACAGCAGCGACGGTACGATGTTGTTCCTCGTTCCTGCGGCAGCATACATCGCTGTGTGTGAAGCCGTAGGAGCGAGGAACATCTCCTACCTGCGTCCCGCCAGCAATGAGGAAGGAAGGAGGTGGGCGGGATGTTTACGTCCCGCTCATCTCCGCCCCTCCGCTATTGGCCGCCTGCCGTGTGATGTCGCTGTGACGCCGCATGACCCGCCCCCTTAGGAAGGAGGCGGGTCGCCAGCCAGAGTGACGTCGCAGGGCAGGTGAGTGCATGTGAAGCTGCTGTAACGATAATGTTCGCTACGGCAGCTATCACAAGATATTGCAGCTGCGACGGGGGCGGGGACTATCACGCTCGGCATCGCAGCATCGGCTTGCGATGTCGTAGTGTGCAAAGTACCCCTTAGTGTCATCCAAGTGCATTCCTATATACGCTGAGACAGACAATGGAGACGATGGAGAGATTAAGTTCTCCATCTTCTCCGCACTTGTGCTCGGATTCTCGCATGTGAGAGAATTAGATCACAGTGAATGACGCTCGGCTCACGCTCGCAGAAGAGTTTGTGTTGAGTGTAATTTGCATAAATCGGGACGATTCCCTCAGATGAGAAAATATACACTATTCTGAGCCCTTAAAGTGGTTGTTCACTACTAGGACAACTCCTTTTGATTTCACGTTTCCCCCAAGTAAAATACTGAAGCCTCGGACACAGCCTCCGCAGCCAGCGTGGTTCCAGGGTTCACCACGTGACTTTGAGTCGACATGCGAGCCCCGCGTCCAATCAGTGCCGGCTCCTGTCTCCCCGCCTTCAGACAAATGAGTTAATCAAGAGGAAGTGAGCGCTGCACTCACTTCCTGTTGGTTGCTTGTTTGGTCCAAAGGCGGGGAGACAGGAGCAGTTACTGATTGGATGAGGGACTCGCATGACATCACAAGAGCCCTGGGACTGTAAATCGCGGGACCAATGGAACCACACCAGCGAGTATAGGCTTTATTATTTTACCTGGGGGACTGGAAGAGTCAGAAGGGGTTGTCCTAGTAGTGAACAATGGGGAAAATCCACTGTGAATGAGATTTCTTAAAGGGAATCTGTCACTAGGTTTTGGCTTCCCTGTCTGAGAGCAGCATAATGTAGACAGAGACTCTGATTTCAGTGATGTGTCACTTACTGAGCTGTTTCCTGTCATTCTGATAAAATAACTGTTTTCTCTTCTGCAGATCTAGCAGTTATACAGAGCTTATGAATATGCTGGACTACCTGCAGCACACCAAGTAGTCCTGTAATGTTAATATACTGCTGACGAAACAGTGATTTTAGCAAAGCTACACTGAACAGTCCAGTAAGTGATGCATCACTGGAATCAGGGTCTCTGTCCCTACATCATGCTGCTCTCAGATTAGGTGGCAAAAACCCGGTGACAGATTCCCTTTAAAATGTCAGAGACAATACGCAGTAAATTGGAGCTGTCGATTTGAAATCTGCAGCGTTTCAGATTAGGCGGATTACACCTTTTCAATACAAATCCAAACATGTACGACATAGCCGAAAGAAAATCCTCAGCAGTATCTACCGATACAGCACATTGACCGTAGGGACATATCCTTACAAATATATATTATAATTCAGGAAAGCTTAAAGAAGCCCTCCAACTAAACCATGTATTGTCTAAGTGTATATATAATGTAGCATAGGTGCACTAATATACTCCCCGATCGCCGTCCTCTCCAGTTTTCTGCACTACTACGATTCTCTGCTCACTCCCGTGACTGCCAGCCACACTATGGTCTATGCGTGAGCCGGATGCCCATTTTCCAATACAGTGGTACCTTGGTTTACGAGAACAATCCGTTCTGGGAGTGTGCTTGTAAACCAAGTTACTTGTCTAGCAAAGCAAGATTTCCCATAGGAAATAATGGAAGCTCAGACAATTCGTTCCACAACTTGTTAAATGTCCCATCCTGGTCCCCTATTGTGCCATTCCACACACGCACAAACACGCGCACAAACACTCGCACAATGCTCACATTACCTTCCGTTCCCTCGCCGGCCTCCTGGTTCTTGTAGTCCGCAGGTACAGGATGTGTATCGGGTAACCATCGCGACCAATGCCGGAGCCTCCGCTGCCAGAGTGCTGACGTCAAAGGCATGAGCCGCTTGCCTCGGATTGTTCAGCGCGCTGCCTTTGAGAAGTGGCTGACAGCGGAAGTTGCTCCATCGGTCGCGATGGTTACCAAATACACATCCTGTACCGGTGAACTATAAGAACCAGGAGGCCGGCGAGGGAACGGAAGGTAAGGTGAGCATAATGTGTGTGTTTGTGTGGACAGCAAGAGCGGATTAGAGAGCGGTTAAACTACGGAACCGGAAGTGTGTGCGGTGAGTATTTGCTCGTACAGTAAAGCATTGCTCGTAAACTGAGTTACAAATTTACAGCAAGCTTTGCTCGTATAGCGAAATACTCGCACACCGGGTTACTCGTAAACCGAGGCTCTGCACTGTATAAGCTTATGAACCTCGTTCTGCCGCTCCATAGACTGACATTGTAAAAGTAACTTCCAGCTTATAAATAGACCTTGGCGTGATCTGGCAAGTGAGAATAGCAATCACCCGACCCTGCAGAGGAGCGGAGCAGCGCTGGAAACTGGGGAAGACGGCGATCGGCGAGTATACTACCACACTTACACTACATTACATAGGTAATAAAGGGTTTTGTGTGAGCGCTTCCTTAACCACTCCACAAACAAAGATTTACAACGTTCTAAACTGCTTTATTTTGTCATAACTCATGATTAAGGGTAAACATCTTAAATCAAGTTTAAGCTGTCGGTGAATGAGAACACATGCATGAAACGCAGCAAACCTCTGCCTACCTCACCCCCACTATCAGCTGTACCAGTGGCGTAACTAGAGTTTAATGGGCCCTGGTGCAAAGTTTGGACATGGCCCCCCCCACTTCCCACCGACACTCGAGGTACAGGATAATGAAGCAGAAACTCGGGGTACGGGATAGTGTCGCTGACACTTTGCTTTTTCCCTCAGCACCCATGATTCCCATAATCTGAAATCCCTCTATCAGCACCCAGCTTTCCTATGTTCTGATATCCATCTTGTCCTCAGCACCCAGCTTCCCCATGTTCTGCTATACTTTTTTCCCTCAGCACCCAGCTTCCCCATATCAGAGCATGGGAAAGCTCGGTGCTGAGAGATGTATAGCAGAGCATGGGAAAGCTGGGTGCTGAGGACAAGATGGATATCAGAACATAGGAAAGCTGGGTACTGAGGAAAAAAGCCCCTTTCCTTCAGCACAAAACTTTCCCTTCCCATGCATTTATCTTTGTCCCCCCTAGTATATAGCTCTCCAAATACTATAATGGACTCCGCAAATTCCTCCAATTAGAAATGTAGTATAGTTCTGATAAGCTATGTCACTTACCTCCTGTGCAGGGCATTGCAGGACCTTACCGTCACTATATGCTTGGTCATAACAATGTATACCTAAGGTCCTGCAATGCCCTGCACATGAGGTAAGCGACATAGCTAATCAGGAGAACTATACTACATTTCTAATTGGAGGTATTTGCTAATAATAATATAATTACACCTATTATATATTGGGATAAGATTGTGAATACCCCTTTAAACGTGTGCCACAAAGAGGAGGGATATCATGCAGAAAATCCTTTTAGTTTCCTTCTAGTGAACAGAACCACAGGAAACCCATCTCTTTGCATAGTACAAAGCCAAAAAATTATTCATCCATGAAGAATCTGCTACAGTGGCTCCAATAAAACTGCAATTACTTCTATAATTAGGGTAAGGGTGCAGTAAGGGTTGTCTACTCTGCCCTAATTACCGATTATTGTCGGGAAACCATCACGTCAGAAGTGACCTGAATGTGGATCAGACGCTTAGTGCTAAGTGAATATACCGGATCTAGAATAATGAGGACACACCATGCATACTCCACATCAAGGGCCAGAAGCCTGCCACACGCCATCTGCTATACAACCAGCAGTGCACATGGTATTTTTGACTACTGTTGATCGCTTATGCTCATGAGGCACGAGTCTACAGTTTAGATGGGTCCACCATACAACCAATTTGTAAAGACATATACTGTGAGGTATTTGACTTTTGCAATGTCCTTATGTAGAGGAAAGTGCTGCACTTTCCGATACAGTTAAAGACGACCAACCACCAGGATTTTCCTATATCACCTAAAGCCAGTGCTATACTGGCGCTATCATGCTGATTCTATACATACCTTTACTTGTGAGATCGGATGTATACTTTCTGAAATACAGGCAAGTAAAGTTTGTGAAATGTACTGTTATTTGATTGATAGGTGCTACAGAATATCTAATAGGTGGGTCGGGTTTTGCTATTTATTCCCGCCCCTGTCTGCTGCCTGTCCTTCCTACCCCTGTCTTATGTTATTGCAGGGGAGGAGGGAGGACAGGCAGCAGACAGGGGTAGGAATAACTAGCAAAACCCAACCCACTTATTCTGTAGCTGCTATCAATCAAATAACAGTGCATTTCACAAACTTTACTTGCCTGTATTTCAGAAACTATACATCCGATCTCACAACTAAACGTATGTATAGAATCAGCCTGATAGTGCCAGTATAGCACTGGCTTTAGGTTATATAGGAAAATCCAGGTGGTTGGACCTCTTTAAATAAACAGTAATATGACATGTACAGAGCGGACGGAGAGTAAAGAACATTCTTTCGCTTGATGTGTGGTGGGGAGGGGATATGGAAAGGGCAAAGTATACACCGGGAGTTTTTCAGACACAGTGTGCACTTAGTCTTAGTGAATTCAAAAGAATAGAAGAAGACGGCACTTTACGGTGGGAATCTGCGGTTTTAATAACTTTGTATAAACAAATTACAGCATGTGGGGAGACAGGGGTGTGCAGGCATGCCGGACGACGACCGTTTCGCGCTACAACAGAGTACTTCTACGGGTCCCAGCGCGAAACGGCCATCGTGCCTACACACCCCTCTCTCCCCACATGCTGTATCTTGTTTATACAAAGTTATTAAAACCGCAGAGTCTCACCGTGAAGTGCCGTCTTGTTCTCCTCTTTTGGATTCATCTGTTAATGGACTACTGTGTTGGCTGAGCACCACCTGGGACTGCCGTAATTCCACTGATGGTTACAACTCTGGTCTGTGAGTAATACCTCCATATAATAGTGACTATAGCTTTAGTGCCCAGCTTTTCTATTGAAATTGACTTCTCCATAGTGATCTGAACAGGGATTTGGTGTAAATTTCCACAACAGAAGAAGGTTGATGAGCTGCAATGGTCCCAAGGAGACATCCCTATTGTCACCACAGAAACATACAAACAATACAGTAACGCGTTTCATCTCTTAGAGGATTATGATCTGTGATTTCCACCCTTGAAGTGAGATCCTCTTATATAAGCTCGCAAGGAAAATTAATGATCGCAACGTAGTGATATTCCATGTAGATACCAGGCGACGACCTCTCGTTAGAAAACAGATTCTCCTCCTCCTGCGTTTCGATTCCGGTCACTCCTCGTGGATAATCCCAAATCAGATCTGTGTCAGCCCCGGGACCATCTCCTTAACAGTGGTGCCCTCTTAGTTTTCATCCTTACCTTGTGGACACTCTTGGGGTTCTCCAGCCACGCATAGTACATTTCCTCCACATAATTAGAACTAGTCCCACTAAGAAAAGGCTCTGCGGCCACAGGTGAACTAAGGCACCTGAGAGGCTGAAACGTCCTTGGGGTCACCGGCTGACTGTGTTTCAGTGATCGGACAGTCTGAGAGGCCGTCAAAGGCCTGAGTTTAGCAGCACAAGTCCTTAAACTATACATGGTTGTGTCTTTGGGAAGAAACCGGTCACCAGAACCTGAGAGGAAAAAGGAGAAAGAGGAGATCATTAGTGCGTCCACTCACTGCACAGACACGGATTATACAGCCACACGTCAATGACATTACCGGAGCAGGTTATCCCGGGGCACGGCTATATCTGTGCTCGCCAACAGTGTGCACAGCACTTTATACAAAGCGGTGAGACAATGCTGGAGTCACAAAGCAGGAGGTACCAGAGGGTTCATCTGACGGAGACCACAAATGTTCAATGTTGGCTTCACTTTACCCAAACTGAGAAGTGGAAATGAGCTATACATAAATCACCCACACTGTAAGACTATACTTCATATAGCTTCCTAACTAGCTGGACCGGTACTGGCCAATATGACCACTGCACACAGCTATACAAGGTGCCGAATGTCAGGAGGACATGCTGTCACGACACGGACTAGGGGAAGGTCTGTCATGAGCCAAAACACACAACAACAGGGGTTGCACCCCGACAGACAAGGGGTACACCGGGGACACTTTACCAACGGAGGACCCCGATACTAGTGAGAGGGAAGATGGACACCTTCTCCACTTACCTGCCACTGTACCCTGCACTCGCCAGTCCCTATATAAGTTCCTCACCTGTCACCGAGCAGGAACCTGAAGCCCTGAAAAAGACGCCACAATAGTCTTGGCTAGTGAGTGGGCAGGAGAGGGACGCTAGTCCCACTTCTGCACTAAAACAACAAACCAGGGAAGGAAGACAGACAGGGGGAAAACAATACAACAGACTGCTGCAGTCAGCACCAATACTGCAGCCACACCAGTAACTTCAACAGAGGGATTTCAGCAGCTCCTTCCACCTCCAGGCCAAGCATCCTAATGGCAAAGAGAATAACCGGCACCCTCTACTGGTTTCACAGGGTATATAAAGGGACTGGGAGTGGTCCCAAATCGGAAACACCGACCTGAGATCGTAATGAGACTGCTTGCTAGCAATGAATTGACATTAACCCTACAACTGCCAAAAGAAAGTAAAACACGTTTAATATTGAGATTCAATAATGGAAAATGACTCGTCCCGAATCTGTCACTAGTCTCATACTGCAGAGAGACAGCCATGACACCTGCACACCTAGAGATGATTGGTCTCACAAGGACAACATGACAGGATTGACACGTTCCAGGAGCCAATGCATTACGAAATTCAACGTTTGTGGCCATTTTTTTCCACAGAGACCTTTGGCTCTTGGAGTGATAAAATCCGCTTCCACAGACAGCACGTATAGACAGAATACTCACGGTAAAGCTTTGTTTCGTCCCTTGGGTGTAGACTCCTAAAATGTACTAGTCCCTGGGGGTCAGAACCTCAACCACTGTCATCTTGTGTATAATACATCACTTCTCGGCCTAAGTTAATTATCCAGCGTCTTGGTGTGAATGAGAAGTGAGAATGTCGTCACCAAGTCACAGGGCCGTGCGTCAGAGGAGACACTTCAGTCACAAAAGACCTGATCTTATGTAACAGAGGAATAGGATCCCCTTCAATGTAAAGTCAACTTGAGGCGGCCAAGAAGGCAAAGTGCCCAGACATGGAGTCTAAGATTACACCCGGGCTCCAGGCACGAGAACCGGCCCAGAGAAGACCACAGCCCGGCCAAGTCACCGAGATCTCCATTACCCTAGATAAAAAGCTGCAGCCACGAATACCAAGAAGCCAGCAGGTCTACAAGAGGCTGTGTTAGGAGGCAATTGCTTAAATAGTCATTCCCTAATACACATCTATTATTTGACCCTTTACTAGCTGAAGCAGTCAGCAGCTTGTCCCTATGCATGCCTGGGAGGTATTCACACAGATGTATAGAGACGATACGTTACGATATTTCCAAGTTTGGAAGTTAACCCCAATCCTTAGTACTGTATATGTGATAAGTTGCTGACCGCAGGAGATTCAACAACTGGGACACCGAGAACTATGCTCTGGAGAGCCCCCATCAGATACCAGTAGAGGTTCACAAAATCGATTTCTGCCCCATTCATTGTCTATTGGACTCCCAGATACAAAGCAGAATGCTGTATTCTGCCATTTCCGGCAGTCCCATAGACAATGGAGCAATCGCTTCTCTGCACCACTCAAGGCGGGGCTCTTCAGAGCTCAGTTCCTGGAATCCAGCAGTCGGGACAGTATCCCCAATGTTATAGATAGGGCCAAAACTTGGTACAGCCCTTCAACCCACAGCCTTATGTCATGACTCTGATCCGCTCAGGAGTACCAAAGTCGGGCTGAGACTTGCAGCCATAACACAGACTAGAAAATACAGCCATGATACGGTTGTGTGAACAAGCACTTAGTTAACCGCTGTCTATTAACCATTACAGTCTATGGAGGGGAATTCAAGTTCCCCTACAAAATTTATAAGTGGATTCTATGACATGGATCCGGCCAAATCTCACATTCAAAATCTAGCTGTACCCCCTCCAGTATTACTGATCCTAAATTATCAAGATCGGTTAGGCCGCTTTCACATTTCGTTATTACTTCCATTCATCTGCACAGTGGAGGATGACTCCACGCTCCTCGCTGCCATCCTGATAGGTTATTACCGTGCAGAAGCCCCCACAATGGGATTAATGTGACACTTCAGATTTTGAGCAGCTGTTGATCGATGCTTCAAAGGACTCCGTTCACCAGGTTTTTGCCAACTAATGTGAGAGCAGCATAACGTAGAGGCAGAGATCCTGATTCCAGCGATGTGTCACCCACTGAGCTGTTTTTTCTCATTTTGATAAAATCAATGTTTTCTCTGCTGCAGATCTAGCAGTTATACAGAACTCATTAAGATACTGGAATACTTGGCATGCTGCAGGTAGTCCAGCATATTTTGGACTACCTGCGGCACACCAAGTAGTCCTGTAATGATAATCTCCTGCTGATTAAACGGTGATTTTATCAATACTACACTAAGCAGCCCAGTAAGTGACATCGCTGGAATCAGGATCTCTGCCCCTACGTTATGCTGCTCTCAGATTAGTTGGCAAAAACCTGGTGACGGATTCCTTTGAAGCATCGATCAACCGCTGTTCAAAATCTGAAGCGTCACATTAATCCCATTGTGGGGGCTTCTGCATCGTAATAACATATCCGGATGGCAGCGAGGAGCGGCAGAGACTGCAGCCATCCTCCACTGTGCAGATGCGGGAACACAGGAGTGTAATTAATGTTAGCAGACGGTTGGATCCGCAGTAATTTCCTGCATGGATGCCCATAGGATCTATCTGTACGCTCAGCCGACCTCGGCCCTCACATCAATCTCAGTAAGGAAAAGCTGTTCTTTAAGAAAGGTAGAGGAAAAGTAACATTCACAGCACGAAATGTGTTTCTTCGTATTTTGAACATTGCAGCAGTGTGTGAACACAGCCGTATATAGCTGCAGGCGGAACAATCCTTCCATCATCGTCTGATTTTCGTTGCTCAACATGTAGAATGAATGAATCCGAGATGTTGTCATTGAATTCCCTTTCCTCTTTACCAACCTGAACTAAAGGGTTAATCTTAAATCACAAGTTATCCTCCATAACCGGGGTCCAGTCATTAGGACCCCCAGCGATCTCAATAATATGACTCTGCAGGGCTCGGTCTTTAGCTGAGAAGAGGTGGCCATGCTCGACCTCCACTATACTCCGCTTTCCACGGCAATAATGGTATCTGTCACACACAGGCTGACCTTAGGAATATAGTATATGAGATTTTGCTGTCTACCATGCTATTATATTTTTTTCCCGTATACTGATGTGTTAAAAGAGAATCTGTCAGCAGGTTTTTTCTACCTCATCTGAGAGCAGCATGATGTAGGCAAAGAGATTCTGAATCCAACGATATATCACTTAGATTTCTGTGTGCAGCTGTTTTGACACAGTGAAAGATTTTAGATTTTGCATGTAGCAGAGCTGGGAGAGCTGTCCCCGCCTACACCAGGCATTCAGTGCACATTTACAAAGACAGATGCTGCCAATCACAAAGGGAGCGGAGTCAGATTACAATTCACCTGCTGCTGAGACCCACTAATGATAAAGATAAGAGGCTTAAGCTAACATTGCAGATAAACAAAAAAAGACTGAGATAATAGGTGCAGGGCTGAAATCTCTGTTTAAGTATTGCAGCATGCTATCTTTAGGTTACATTGCAGAAACCTGTGTATCCTGATGAGGTTAGAGCATTAAAGGGGTTGTCCAGTAAAAAGAAGTCATCACCGAACCACTAAATAGCTGATAACACATGGATCGGAGGGTGTCAGACTGCTGGGAGGCAAAGCAATTGGAAAAAAGGGCACTTTTATCGGATAGAAAGGAGAGGTAGTGCACACGCTCGACAGCAGCTGCATTTTTTTGACAGTAGCCCTATAGGAAATGAATGAAGTGGTGCCACTCAAATGGGGATAAAAAGAGGCCTAATGTGCAAGTCCCAGTGGACGAACCTTCAACAATCAGTACGGCATCACCTATCGTATGGACAGGCGATAACTCAGCTGATTCATCCCAACTTCACCACAGGCATGCACGCTCAGTTGTTTCTTTATAGCTAGAGGGCAACAAGCCGCTGAAGGACTCCACTGACAGCAGCGTATTTCCTGAGGTGACAATGGGTCAGGTATGTGGAAACTCAACATTCTTGACCCATCCGTCTGTGCAAAAGTCATCTCTGTAGAAGATCGACCTCCAGACAGGAACCCTCCCCTCAGTGTGTGACCCCCAGGCTTAGTTCCTCACGCCTGTGGTCTGGACGATGCTCTCATATACCGGGGAGTGATCAGTCACTTCATTTACATGGTGGCTTCCTCCAGATCAGGTCTAGCCCCATCCCAAAGTGCAGTCATCACAATTATCCCTTCTGTGTATCTTACATCTTCCGACTGTCTCGAAAACAAACCAATTAAGAACATTCCTGGGTCATCAGTCACATTATACTCCTCCGATGTTAGATGCATGTCTTACCATCGCTCATTAGCATTAATCAAGAAAGCTAGGAGACCATCGGGTCAGCCAACTTTCCCCCACTCCTAAATGAGAACAACTAGGATGGTGTAAGTAGCCAAAAGTGCTTCACTGCTTGCCATCACCTGGGAGATCCATTGCAGGGCTCAGATTGGTCACCTTCAGCTTCTCGGAGAAAAATAGAAGTTGAAAAAAAATGTAAAAATTAAATGTTTTTAAACACCTAAAAAGTTCTAAGGAAAATTAGTATGGCAGTGTTTCCAAAAATGGTGGCCTGGGGATGCCGAGAGACCAAAAAACCCACCATATGTTGAAGACCCATTGGAGTACCAAAGGACAAGACGGGTGACAACTCCAAATCCTTTTCATTCGGCAGGTACAGGAGCGAGGAGATGCGCATTCATGGATATTGGGAGTTGGGATTTAGAGCCTTCTGCCCAACTACAGTCCAGGCCGCAGCGATCTAATTCTTTTGACCCCAATTGAGACTGTCGTGGGTAATGTTTTGGGTTGGAGATGGGGTTCCACAACTTTCTAGAGTGGAAAAACCTTGGCAAAAGAGAGTACACTGGCTTTACTCCATATGGGAGACTTCACATTACAATATAAATGTGTGCTGCACCTCCACACATCCTCCTTCCTTAGGCCTCTGTCCCATGTCAGTGAAAAACACACGCACGTTTCTCACTGACGTGTTAAAGACACATATGGTTTTGGCACACGTGTGTTCTCCGTATGCTATCCGTAACCGCACACTGAGATCAGGCACTCCTATACTCACCTGACCCTGCTCCTGCTGTCCGTGGTGCTGATATCTCTGGCGCTGCTGTCTCCCCTCTGCTGTTACTTCCAGGTCCTGATGCAGTGAATATTCATGAGCATAATGAGCTGGCCTGGAAGCAGGAGACAGCAGCGGCAGGAGACAGGTGAGTATAACAATAATTTTATTTCAAAGATACGTGTTTTTTCTAGTACGTGTTACACAGATCACACCTCTGTGTGTCATCGGTGATGCCTGAGAAAAACAGACTGGTCTCCGAGCAGAATACACGTGTGCGCCGCACAGAAACACGGTGAGACATTACTAATGTGTGCACAGATGCATTGATTGTAATGCGTCTGCGTATGTCTGTGATTCCGCTACGTATAAAATCAGTAACATACATACCAAAATCACTGATGTGTTAAAGGGGCCTTAGCCCCTTCGGACTACAATCTTTATTTATTTATTTCTTATTTTGTAGTTTTGTTTCCTCCTTTTTTCAGTTTTCTATCCACGTAGCTGTACCATGGTGCCTCTTTGTAGTTTGTAGAATGACTCCGTTCATTTTACCTTATGTACTGAACCATGGGGGAAAACAATTCCAAGTGGGGTGAAATGGAGAAAAAAACCTGCAATTCGGCCAGAGTTTATACGGTTTTTGTGGTGTTCATTGTGTAGTAAAAAATTAACTGGAAACAGCTCTTCTTCTAAGACCTGGAACTTTTATTTTTCCGTCGATGGAGCTGCGTGATGAAGTGTGTTTTTAGAACCAAGCTATAGTTTTTATTGATACCATTACGGGTACATAGGACATGTTGCAGTTTTTGTCTTTTACTAATGTAACAAATGCTGGCTGTGTATTACAGCCAGAATCTGTCCTGTATGGAGCAGTCGCAGCTCCTGAGCCCGCTCCATACACTCATCCGGATTGGGACATACAGTTATGTGCGGGTGTGCAAAGGAGTTAATATTACCAGGTACCTGTGCTCTTTGCTTTGCCAATGGTATAAGGGTATGAGTGCACAATCAGGACGTTCGTAGGAGAGCGCAGCAGCTCGTGCCCATAATCCGGGCTTGGGCAGTTGCTGTTTCTCGCTGTGCCCTCCTTGCACTCACGTCTCCGCAGCAAAGAATTGACATGCTGCGGCTCGGGAAGTCGCACCACAGGTCAGAGATTGCTGTTGGAAAAACAAGCACAGTGGGCAGGAGATTTTTAGAAATCCATCCACTGTGCTTGTACTGTACCACGCAGCGTTTTGGACACAGCTGAAACATGCTGCATCCTAAACACTCTGAACCCTGATCGTAGACCTCTTTCACACGTCCGTGAAAATCATGCTAGTTTTTCACGAACGTGACAAAGGTGCGTATGGCTTTCCGTATGCTGTGTTTATGGCAAACGTGTGTTCTCCGTGTTAGATCCGTGATAACACACGGAGAACGGGAACTTTCTGCTCACCTGACCCTGGCGTTGCTGTCCGTAGTTCTGATCTTCGGTCTCCGGTCCTGCCGACTCCCCGCTGCTGCTTCCAGCCGCAGTGGAGTGAGTATGCGATGAGCATAATGAGCGGCGGTCGGAAGCAAGTGACAGCAGCGGCAGAGACAGCAGGGCTGGAGAAGGTAAGTATAGAAATTCCTTTTAATTCACAGACACGTGTTTTCTCCGGTGCGTGTCACACGGATCATATCCGTGCATTCCGTGTGCGGTCCCCGTGTGACACCCGTGATGCCAAACAAAAATGGACATGTCTAATTGTGGAGCACACGGTCCATGGCAAAACACGCACAGAGTGAGTGCAGACCCATTGATTTTAATGGGAATACATGTGCCCGTGTCTCCGGCACGTGAGGAAATGGACCAAACACGTACCGGAGACACGGACATGTGAAAGAGGCCTTAGACTGACCACCTGCATAATTGTGAACTTCTCCCTCCCCTCTCCAAGACTTTTTACGTGCTGCACCAGTTCTGCGGATTGCGCTGCCCCCAGATTATAAGGTTAATTTATCCATCACCTAAAAACACATTCGGGTAATTTAATCGCGGCAAATGTGCCAGAATTCTTACATGACTTGTATTATACTTGAGCATTTTCGACACTTTGTACTCTGTTTTGATAAGGAGTTGTGAATTTGTTGGAAAAGTGGTGTGGCTTCACAGAAAGCGTGCATAGCTTAATGTGTGGCAACAAGCTAGCGCTCTTTTTGCCTCAAAGTAAGCCAATCAAAAAGGAGGTATAAAGTTAGTTTTAAAACTATTCATTAGAAAGGACATTTTATCAAATAAGAAGCTTGTGCTGGATCCAAGTGATTCTTAAAGTTACTATAGAAGGTTTTATAAGGATCTCAACACAAAAAAAAAATATACATAGGTGAGCTGCAAAACCACCATACTAGTCCTACACTGAAAATGTGAAAACATAGACTAAGCGGCCTACAGAGAAGCCAGACACTATGATAAATGTGGTGCATTTTAAGACTCTAGTCTAAAGCCTGCTTTACACGTTGCAATCTCGTATACGATATCGTATGCGATCGTAACCGCCCCCATCGTATGTGCAGCACGTTCAATTTGTTGAACGTGCCGCACAAACGATTAACCCCCGTCACACATACTTACCCGTCCATACGACCGCGACGTGGGCGGCGAACGTCCACTTCCTGGAGTGGGAGGGACGTTCGGCGTCACATCGACGTCACGCGGCAGCCGGCCAATAGAAGCGGAGGGGCGGAGCTGAGCGGGACGTAAACATCCCGCCCACCTCCTTCCTTCCGCATTGCCGGCCGGAAGCAGCAGGATGTAGGTAAGAACTGTTCATCGTTCCCGGGGTGTCACACTGCGATGTGCGCTACCCCGGGTACGATGAACAATGTGACGTGCAATTCTAGAGAAAGGTACGATGTGTATGCGATGAACGTTTTACCGTACAATCGCACGTACCTGTCACACACTACAATGTACCTTACGATGCTGGATGTGCGTCACTTACGACGTGACCCCGCCGACACATTGTAAGATACATTGCAGCGTGTAAAGCGGGCTTTAGGGTGCTTTTACCTTTCAAGATTACAGCCAATAAACCACCATAAATCAGCCGATCGACGGTCATTTTAATCTGTCACCAGGTTTTTGCTCCCCCATCTCAGAACAGCAAAATGACAGAGACCCTGATTCCAATGATCTGTCACTTACTGAGCTGTTTGCTGTCATTTTGATAAAATCAGTGTTTTCTCTGCTGCAGATATAGTAGTTATACATTGCTCATGAATACGCTGGACTACCTGCAGCACACCAAGTAGTCCTCTAAGGGTACACTCACACGAGCATATGAATCGGAAGAGTGTAACGCTAGAAAATCTCGCATTGCACTTGGACCAATGTTAGTCAATGAAGAAGAGCAGATGGTCAGCTTTTTCATTAACCAGATTTTGGATGAGAGAAAAGTCGCAGCATGCTGCAATTGTCAACAAGAGCCATGTCACTCGCACCCATATAAGTCTATGGGTGTGAGTGAAACATCAGACTGCACTCAGATGACATTAGAGTGCAGTGTGATAATCATATTAGCTGACCATGGAGGAGATGGGGAGGTTAATCCCTCCCTCTCCTCCGCAGCTGCAGGATCGGGTCAAAGTCGCATGACCCTCGATTCACGCTGGCAGCACAGCGGGAGCTGAGGGTCATTAGCATATCACATCCAATGCACTTGCATCAGATGCCATACAATATTGTGAATCCAGCCTTAAAGGGAACCTGTCACCAGAATTGAGTCACGGTCACGCTGCGGTGGACTCTAGTCAGATGGGTGTCTCCGTTGTCCGCTGCTGACACCGCCTCTTTCGGCCATCTTTTTTCTCCGTCTTCTGTAGCCGCGGTGCATGACACGTCCTACGTCATCCACACTCTCCGGCATTGAGGTCCTAGGCAGATCAAAGTACTGTAGTGCGCCAGCGCAGGACCGGCGAGTGTGTATGATGTAGAATTCGTCATGCATAAAGGCTTCAAAATGAGGACCAAGATGGCCGAAAGAGGAGGTGCCGACACCGGACAACGGAGACACCCATATGGCCCAACTCCACCGTAGCGCAACCATAAGGTGAGTATTATAAAGTGTTTTTTTACATTCTACAGAGCGGCCTGGGCTCTTAAATACAGTATTCTGGAATGCTGTATATAAGGGCTCACTGGTGGTGGCCGCAGCTTATAGGGCGAAAAACTTGTGACAGGTTCCCTTTAATGATAATCTACTGCTGATTAGTGTAGTTTTGATAAACTCACTGTGTAAGCAGCCCAGTAAGTGATACATCGCTGGAATCAGGATCTCTGCCCCTACATTATGCTGTTCTCAGATTAGGTGGCAAAAACCTTGTTGAAGATTCCCTTTAAAGATCAGCGGGGATCTGAATGTTGGAACACATGCAGATGTGCAGACAGGGAAGGTCCATCCTCCACTGTGCACTTTGATCCCGGTTGGAAAGGAGCAGTAGTGCACACACCTGACCCCCTGCCCTATTAGGAGGCCTAGAGAATGTATGGAGTGATGGTGGTGCAGGCACACTACAAAGTGCCCTGTTCTGCCGATCAGTGCAGGTCCGGGCGGTCAGACCCCCACTGATCATCTAGTCTAAGGATAAGATGACATTTTCACTAGACAATTCCTTTAAAAAATCATGAGCATGATTGTCAGCTTGTGCCTAAGAACAGCAAGTGTAAATAAGCCCCTAGTTTTGTGCAGTCCGATCATCCTCACTAATCTCCCCTCGCTCTTCCGTCACAACCCGATCCCTTCGTCTCCCTGCAGCCCCCATACGTCTTGCACCAGGTTTCGTTTCCAGGTATGTATAGTGCTGCGTGACTATGGCCGCCCCTGTGCGCCTGATCACCCTGCCTGTTTGGATCCGGTCACCGCACGCTAGTCACTTCTCCAGTTTATACCAGTGTGTGCTTTGTACGTGCTGGTCTATAGGACGGTAACTCCAGTCTGTACAACCTGTTTGCTGGCACAGGGAACACAGTCCTGACCTTCAGGGGGAAGGACACACACAGGACTGAAGGGCAGACACAGGCCGGGGCTGGATTCTCTACAGAGGACATATACCTGGTTTACAAGGTGTGATCCGTATCCCCAGACATTCACATCTGGCTACCATATGTCAAATCCGGACTAAAAAAAAAAAAAAAAAAAAAAAAATCACGTTCATATACGAAGTTCCCAAATCTCGCCCATTCGAGTGACTGGGTCTGCGAAACGCAAGGCATTAGTGACCTCTCCGAAAGGTCCACACTCAGGGGTAGTAGTGCGGCCCCCTGGATCGGGTTCACTACGAAATGGTAAAATTTGGCATAAGGACACAGAATCGGGGCCGATACATCATAAAACTGCTGTAAAACAATTTGAAAAGTCACAGAATTTTTGCACAGCGCACAAGTTTGGCAACAATTCTGTCATTTTGGGCACATTTACAGCAGTTTCGGGCAGGTCTCGGAGCTGGGAAGGGGTCAGGAAAGAATGGGCTGTGGTTTCACTTGCCAATCCTGTTATATGAGGCACCTTTGCTGGCCGGTCCGATGATCCTGCCAGCTTCAGAGGAGCGCTTACAAGCTCTATAGCAGAAAGCTTGTAAGCACTGCCTTGCTTCGGAGACCAGTCACCACTGATACACTGCATCAGTGGCTGGCAACCTAGGCCACGAGCAATAAATAAGAAAACAAATGCTCTCCATTAGATGTTTGCCACTTGAGAATAACCCTTGAGGGTGTTCACACGCCTTCAATAGCTGGTGGCTGATCTCTATTCCGCCAATCACCTCTCGTACACAAAGCTGTTCATGTCCTTTAAAGGGAATCTGTCACCAGGTTTTTGCTCCCCCATCTGAGAGCAGCATAATGTAGAGTCAGAGACCCTGATTCCAGTGATGTATCACTTACTGAGCTGTTTGCTGCCATTTTGATATAATCAATGTTTTTTCTGCTGCAGAACTAGCAGTTATACAGAGCTCAGGAATATGCTGGACTACCTGCAGCACGCCAAGTAGTCCTGTAATGATAATCTACTGCTGATTAATCATTGATTGTATCAAAACTACATTAAGCAGCCTAGTAAGTGACATCTCTGGAATCAGGATCTCTGTCCCTGCATTATGCTGTTCTCAGATTAGGTGGCAGAAACCTGGTGACAGATTCCCTTTGAAGCCATCAAAAATCTATGGAGACCTTCTGGAAACAACTCAGGGGTCTTATTGAGCCCCAATATGACTGTCCATGAGTCCTATGTGTACAAGCCAAGTCCCAAAGCAATTGGTGAGGATTCACGCTGCCTGTAATGTCGTATCTTATCCAGCACGGTGTCCGGACAGCTAATAACGTGGACACCCTCTTCAAAGCCGCAGTGCCAGGGAACAGCAGCTCCGCTCCGGTGGCCTCCATGTACCGCATTCTTCTGTTTCCACACAGAATCGTATATTTATGACAGTCCCCATTCATTATAAGAGTATCATGTCTAATAATAGACAATTAACCATTTGTAACCAAACATTCCTGTAGTTCCCAGTACAAACCAGTCACACCCTGCCGTTCCCAGACATTACAGGAGCACACACCAGCTTCATCAATAGCAGGACAGGGAAGACAGACATGGTGCCCTGTGGAGCCGCGCCAATATATGCCCACATGGTGCATGCACTGCTATAGGTACACAGACCATCACACACTAGAAGAATCTTTATCCATTGCACTGTGGTGACACTACAACTCCCAGCATGTCCTGACACCCTGTAAGCTACTGCACTGCTAGTGCAAAGTGCATTCAATTTAATAATGGATCCTTGCTAATCATTTTCTCTCTTTCTCGGGCAGGTAGCTGACATACACAGCAGATTACGAGCCCACCTATATTGTATACTGGCTGTAGTACCCGGGTGTTGCCCGGGATAGTAACTGTCTCTCTCTATCTGTCTGAGTCTCAGTCTCTGTGTCTGTCTCTTTCCATCTCCGTCTGTCTTTTTCGCTGTCTCTGTCCCTTTCCCTGTCTGTGTCTCTTTATGACTCCCTCTATCCGTCTCCCCACCAACATCTTATTACCTCACACATAAGCTTCTTATACTAACAATTTATTTTGCTCCTATGGCAACCAATAACCTCTCCTATTAATGACCTAATAGCTCACAGCTCCATTAACTTTAATTGAGGCAGGTTTTTTGGAGAGTAACTGTAAAGGGCGGGGTTAAATTTTCCTGTCAAAACATAGTCTATGACATTCCCTGGGTCACATGAGGCGTCTGTGCAAAATTTCGTGATTGTAAACGCGACGGTGCGGATTCCTTTAGCGGACATACACACACAGCTTTATATATTATACTAGCTGTAGTACCCCGCGTTGCCCGGAATAGTAACTCTCTCTCCCAGTCTCTGCCTGTGTGTCGCTGTGTGTCTGTTTCTATTCTCTCTCTCTGTCTCTCTCTCTTTGCCCGCGCTGTCTCTGTCTGTCTTTCTCTATTCGTCGCACCACCGACATCTTTTTACCTCACATAAGCTTCGTATACTAATAGTTTATTTTGTTCCTATAGCAACCACTGACAGTTGCTATTTATAGGCTGCAGCTCTCAGCTCCATTCAGATTAATGGAGGCAGCATTTTTGTACAGTAACTGGAAAGCGCGGGGTTACATTTTCCCACCCAAACATAGTCTATGACGTTCCCTGGGTCACATGGAGTGTCTGTGCAAAATTTCGTGATTGTAAATGTGACGGTGCGGATTCCTTTAGCGGACATACATACACTTAGCTTTATATATTAGATTCACTAAGTGCAGAGGTCCCCAACTCCAGTCCTCAAGGCCCACCAACAGTGCAGGTTTTTGGGATTTCCTTAGTATTGCACAGGTGTTAATGTAATTCCCTGCCCAGGTGCTGGTTCCAACAGCAGTGCAATGCTAAGGAAATCCAGAAAACATGCACTGTTGGTGGGCCTTGAGGACTGGAGTTGGGGAACCCTGCACTAAAGCACCACTCTAGCGTTTTTGTTTTTTTCAGCGCTGGAGTGGTGCTTTTAATCTAAGGTTCCTTCCCCCCTCATACGTCATCCTCCTACTCTAGTCAGTCTAAGGCCCGTTTCACACGTCAGTGAAAAACACAGACGTTTTTCACTGGCGTGTAAAACACGCACATGTCCCTGCGTGTGCCATGAATCTCGGCACACGTGGGTTGTCGAAGTGCAATCCGGGCTCCGTTCTCTGTGATTGCACTTAGAGATTCACTCACCTGTGCGCGCTCCCGCTGTCCGTGGTGCTGAATCCTCCCGCGGTGCAGCATCCGGCCGGCGCTGACCCCTGCAGGAGCTGCTTCCGGGTCGGCTGTGTCGCGCATAATGAATATGCGCGACAGTAATCAGCCGGCTTAGAAGCAGCAGGGAGAACGGGCTGCAGAGGACATCGCTGGACGCCGGGTGAGTTAAAATGTTTTTTTATTTTAAAAGCACGTTTTTTTCTGGCACGTGTTTCACGGACCACACCACTGCGTGGTCCGTGGGACATCAGTGATGCCAGAAAAAAATGGACATGTCTTCGTGCGGCAATCACGCACACGCGGGTACGCCGCATGGAGACACGTGCAGTGAAAAATCACTGACGTGTGAGCAGACCCATTCATTATAATGGGTCTGCGCATGTCAGTGATTGTGGTACGTTTAAAAAAAAAAAAGCACAAACGTACCAGAATCACTGACGTGTGAAAGGGGCCTTAGGCAGTTTGTGACCTGCTGGCAGCTCCAGTGTTTTATAGAGCCAGAGGTCACAAATCAATGTAAGTCTATGGGAGCCTTGGTCATAATTGTAAAGACTTACATTGGAAGCTTGTGACATTTTTCTGGACTTTTAGCCAGACACAAGATGGCACAGTGGAACCGGAGCGGTGTTAATAAAAATTGAAGACGATAGCGAGGGAGTATATTGGTAGAGTCAAGGAACTAAAGGTACCGTCACATATAGCGAGATCGCAGATGAGTCACGGTTTCTGTGACGCAGTAGCGATCCCGTTAGCGATCTCGTTATGGGTGACACCTACCAGCGATCAGGCCCCTGCTGTGAGATCTCTAGTCGTTGCAGAATGGTCCAGGCCATTTTCTTCAAAGGTGATGTCCTGCTGGGCAGGACACATCACTGTGTGTGACACTGTGTGACAGGGTCACAGTGACTGCTGAGATCGTTATACAGGTCGCTACTGCCACCTGTATCGTTCCTGCATCGCTGGTAAGGTCTGACTGTGTGACATCTCGCCTGCGACCTCCCAGCGACTTATACCTGCGATCCCTATCGGGTCGCATTGTTTTCGGGATCGCTTGTAAGTCGTTGTGTGTGACTGGGCCTTTAGATTAAAGCACCACTCCAGCGCTGGAGTGGTGCTTTACTTGACTCCGTAAATACAATTAGTGCCATAAAAATAGGGTGTAAATATCTGGGCGGCATGGTGGCTCAGTGGTTAGCACTGCAGTCCTGCAGCGCTGGGGTCCTAGGTGCAAATCCCACCAAGGACGACATCTGCAAGGAGTTTGTGTGTTCTCCCCATGTTTGCATAGTAGGTTTGCTCTGTGTACTCTGGTTTCCTCTCACACTCCAAAGAGATAAGGAATTTAGATTGTGATCCCCAGTGTTGCTGATGTATGTAAATGGCGCTATATAAAGATGATTATTATTATTATATTCATGCATTGTACAGCGGATTTCTCATGGCTTCCAGTGCATAGAAAGTCATTAACGATTTTCCTTTAGAACGGGCACAATATAGGATAAGGCGAGATGAAATTAGCAACTGTGGAAACTGGGAGACAATGGGATTCTACACCAAACTTTAATAGTTGGTCAGAATTGATGTGCAGCACCCAATCCATCAGCCCCACCTCCATCAGCCCCCACCTCCTTCAGCCCCCATGTCCATCAGCGGAGTCCTCTCACCTGACAGCATACACCTCTCTTTTTTTGGCTAACCAGCCTGGTGCAACGTCATGCCTGAACAAATTGCAACTAACCTAAAAAAATATCAAAAAGAAGATCCAGGGGTGCCATTAGCTAAGAGTCGACTCTTGGGCTTCTATCCAGTGCCAAATATTACGGCGATGGACCATGTCTTGCGATTCACATATCTAGCAAGATTTCTTTTTTTAATAGAAATGTTCCGGATTTGCTGTTCCTTTAGCACCAAAGTCTTCACATTACAAGGAGATTTTTATGTCAATTTGCACAACAAAGGGTAAAATCTATGATGAACTTTGCACAAAGAACTGCAACTGCAGTTTTGCTAAAATCTCATCTACTTTGCCATTACTGAATGTTACACTGCTGTTTTGAAAATGATAAAAAATAAAATCTGGTGTGTGTGAACAGGCCTTCACACAATGACATTTTCCAACCAAAAAGTGCGCACAATATCTGCAGAGCAGAAGTCCCATGTAAATGTACTCTCGACTAGAGCTGATCGGACTGAGGAAAAAAAAACGGGACCGGCGGATCAAAAAAACAAACCCTGATCCGCTCCGGAATCCGGTGCCCATATAAGCCAATGTGGACCAGAATCCGGAGATTAAAAACTTTGGTTGAAGGGATAGGAGCGCACCTGGTATACTCACAGAGGCTGTGTCATGGGGGCACACTCCTCCCGGGTCACGCTATTCTCTGCCGGAGCTGACAATTCAATATTCACGGTTTTGCCCGCCCACCAGCGCGAGTAATTGTTTGCAGCTTGATGCACCCGCACCCTGAGTGGCAGTGTGGAAGCCTACTGCAACCAATCACAGGCAGCAGGATGGCCAGTGGGCAGAGAAAGCAGTGCAAGTGTCTGCAGGTCTGTATGGTGAGCGTGCAGGTACCTAGAAACACATGCACGCTCCTGTCAGAAGTGTGCGCGGCTGTGTCGGTGATGCGCTGTCACACTCATACAAATCTGGCATGACATCACCCGGCACGGCCTGCGCTCTCTGAACATGAGCGTGCATGTACCTAAAAAAAACATATGCACACTCCTGTCAGAAAAGTGCGCGGCTGTGTCAGGTGATGCGACACGAGTCCCTCGCAAGTGTGCCTCCGGTCTAAGAGAAACCGCATGCGGCTTTTTTTTTTAATTAAAAAAAAAAAAACGACGTGCGGTCCCCCCTAATTTTCATCCCCAGCCAAGATAAAGCCAGCTGAGGGCTGGTAGTGTCGGCCCACAGCCGCGCGGATACGGACTTTTGCAGACCAGATCCGCTCAGCCCTACTCATGACACGCATGTTATTTGTCCCCACAGCTTTTCCATGTAAGCATTCACATTGCATTTGTACTTTCAGTCGGCTGTATGTGTCTGGAAAACTGGTAGCGCACACAATAAATGTATCTATAGTCCTGTCATTTATTAGGCAGCGTACAGAAAAAAAAAAAAAAACGGTCTAAAATCTTGCCCTTTTGGTGTTTGTTGGACTGTAAGATGTCAGTATAGGTTTATTTCTACTGCATTATCCAATCCAGAGATCTCTAGTAAAATATGACGTCTCGAGACCCCAACTGATGGCACAGAACTGTGCACAAGCGCTGAGCTCCTGCAAGTGTGCACATAGCGCTGAGCTCCTGCAAGTGTGCACAAGCGCTGAGCTCCTGCAAGTGTGCACATAGCGCTGAGCTCCTGCAAGTGTGCACATAGCGCTGAGCTCCTGCAAGTGTGCACAAGCGCTGAGCTCCTGCAAGTGTGCACATAGCGGTGTATGGACCCACTGTGTGCGGTGTGAGCTACAGCACAATAGTTTGTGCAACCGATAGGGACGTACAGCAATCTACAGGACAATTGAGACCCAATATATACATTACATACATTGGCAACACTGTCCCCATCGGGGCTCACAATCTAAGGTCTCTATCAGTATGTTTTTGGAGTGTGGGAGGAAACCAGAGAACCCAGAGGAAACCCACGCAAACACGGGGAGAACATACAAACTCCATGCAGATGGTGTCCTTGGTGGGAATTGAACCCAGGACCTCTGTGCTGCAAGACTGCAGCGCTAACCACTGAGCCACCGTGCTCCCCCCACGTACTGGTGACTAAGGCTGGATCCAGTGATCTGGAGAAAGCTTCAAACAGGTTTAAAGCACAGAATCTGCGAGCAAAGCACACTTTACCTAGATAAGCGATCACTCAGACCACAAAGTGACCGGTAACCAAGGTAACAAGCTGTACACAGAATTAAAAGTCCCGCAGGTCTTGAGGATGGAGGGGAATTTTTTTTTTTTTAAATAAAAATGGCAAAGTTGCTTGTTTATACAGGCACATTATAATTTTAAGCATCTAAGAATAGAGAAACAATCCCTTGAATCCTCCGCTATGATTCCATCCTCCCCTACCACATCCACTACACTTCCGCTGAATGTCAAACATTTATCAGATTACGGGGGACGTTCTCCCATCTTCCTGTGGTCAGACAATGCAACGTCCATGTACTGCAAAGGTGACTGCACAATGACATGTGTCGTGAAGAGGAGACCACTTTCTCTGGGGAATACACAATCTTCAGGCTGGACGCCCTTAAAGGGAATCTGTCCCCACATTTGACTGATCTAAACTATTAAAAGGGATTCTCTCAGGTTTTTGCCACCTGAGAGCAACATAACATAGGGCCAGAGACACTGATTCCAAAGATGTGTCACTTATTGGGCACCCACGCCTGGCAGACAAAGAAGGGGGGTGAGGAGAAGAGGACCCTACACCTGGCAGACAAGGGGTGAGGGAGGGGGGGGGCGGGAGAGAGAGAGCAAGAGGGGAACCCCCGCCTGGCAGACAAGGGGGTGGGGGTGACCCACGCTTGGAGAGTGGTCACCACACTCACAATGCAACTTCTAGACTTCTGTTGTAGTGGCGCAACTTCTCCCACTCTAATATTCCGGTCGGGTCATTGCCCACCCCGTAGCCCACCCTCTGGCACAGCACATTCCTATAGGAGACATCTGGGAGGGGTAGACCCTTTCTTTCTGACACTGCCATGTGAGGCTGGAAGTTCCCGGTCTCCTCACAGTGATGCCGGCCCGGCCGTCCCCTGCTCAGAGGGCACTGACATTTCTGCCACTTCTATTAGGGCACAGTGACTACAGGAGTGACGCCCTACACTCAACATGCTTGCACGGGCCCACCGAACTTGACCTCGCTGCAGCCTTGGACACACAAACCCACTATTCTGCAGTTGAAGCTCCTCCCACAGGTCTTTCCATCAACCAACGGCAGAGGCCGTATCAAAGCACTTGCCGTAAAGCCTCTTTTGATTGGCCCTAAGCCTGGATAACACCGGCGGGGAGTTATATGAAGCTGTTGCCCGGATCCCCGCCACTGACGTCATCTCGCGCCCAGCGCCCTGTCTGTAATACTGGGGCATTCGCCATCCCGCTGTAGGAGGCCCCGCTCACCTTGGCCTGCAGAAAGCAGCCACTGCCGTCCGCTCCGTCCGGCTCCCGCCCGACGAATGGCTGGGAAAGCAGGAGGGCGCGGCCAGAGACCAGAGCAACACGCCCTTCCCAATATTACGTGTGACCACGCCCCTTGCAGCATACGCACATTTCCACGCCTCATTACGTTTTTTTATATTCAAGTAAAATAAAACTTTGTTAACAAATACAAAGAAAACAAACAACTTCTTTGAAGAACTTGCTGTGGTATTTTTAGCCTGTGCCTCAGGGACCTGTCTGCGGAGTAAAGTTTTGTTCTAGGCTGTTTTTGTCCTTGAAAATGCTCGTTTTTTTTTAGTACTGACCTCTGCAGAAAAACATTCATACTTCACTATATGAAGAATACATCTGGGAAACCGAAGCTCAAAAACACCTTGTACATATAAAAAGACTATGCAAAGTCTGCAAACAGGAAATGGCCTTGGCGACGTTACATCCAGTAGCCCTGTGACTATAAGGCCAACATTAGTACTGCCCGCGTGGCCCAAACCGGCCGCAGAGAGGAGACCGATGACCCCGGGGGTCAGGTGACCTGCCACCGGTCTGTGCAAAGCTGTCCAGCCTAACAGGTCTAAGTCCAGCTTAACTGCGGTCTAAGTCTGGCCTAAAATCTGCCTAACTCAGGCCTAACTTCTGCCTAATTCCGGTCTAACTTCTGCCTAACTCCGGCCTAACTTCTACCTAACTCAGGTCTAACTTCTGCCTAACGCTTGCCTAACTTCTACCTTACCCCGACCTAACTTCTGCCTAACTCATTCCTAACTTTTGCCTAATTCCGGCCTAACGTCTACCTAACTCTGGCCTAACTTCTACGTAACCCCAGCCTAACTTCTGCCTAACTCCGGCCTAACTTCTGTCTGCCTAACTCCAGCCTAACTCTGGCCTAACTACTACCTAACTCCGGCCTAACTTCTACCTAACTCAGACCTAACTTCTACCTTACTCAGTGTCACGTCCTCACCAGAGTCCGCTCCTGCGACTTCTGCTTCAGTCACCAGGCGCCACCGTGTTCCCACTGTGGACTGTGCTGGTGATGGGGGAGGAGTTGTGCCGGTGGCGCTGGTGGGCGCAGGTGTGACGCCCTGGTGTTTCGCCCCCGTGCCAACAGTCGACGCTGCTCGGATCCGGGCCTTCTGGGGTGGTGGCTCGAGGGTCTCCGGACCCTGGGGTCTCGCGGACACGCCGAATAAAAAAAAGGGGAGGACGTAGATGTACGGGCTACGCCGTATTAAGTTCGTGACGCCACCCACGGTGTGTGGTGAAATGGGACACCACCGCTGCTGTTGTGGGGCACCCGGGGGAGATGTTGTGGCAGCTATTTGTTAACCCCTCTATCACGCTCCACGGATCCCAGCGCCGCCTGTCACTCACCGGTCCCCGGTCCTCCTGCCCACGGGTGCCCCTCTCACTCCCCCTTCTGTGCGTCCTCCATGCCTTCCGTCAGCCGGTCCCGGCGTCCCGCTGCAAGCTAGGACTCTGTGCCTGGCTCCCCTGCATCTCCTCTACCTTCCTCTCTGCTTCCTGCACTGGTCTCTGGCACTCGGGCCTCGCGCATGCGCATCAGGCCGCGGGCGCGCTCACTCACCTCTTCTTAAAGTGCCAGCGTCCCTGGAACAGGATATGGCTGATTACAGGTACTACAGGGTATTTAAGACTTCCTTTTCCAGGTGTGCGGTGCCTGATCAACGTGTTCCTGTAGCTAGGTGTTCAGGTCCCTCTGTGCTTTGTACCCAGATTAACCCTATCTCTTCCGCAGAGCCCGTCTACCGTCCTGACTGTGTCCAGCTTGCCGGTTTCCCAGGAGGTGTCCCGGTGACTGTCTGCTGTGGTTCCCGCCATCTTCCGTCAGCCTGAACCCGTCACCGATCCTGGATTCCACCTGGATACTTCAGCCTGCACGTCCCGCTGGATCCGGACCCCGCCTGCTGTTACTACTCGGCACCTGTACCCGGTTCCAGTCATCTGTCCTGCCTACGGTTCCCGTTGGACTAATAGTCATCTCCCATACAGACTTCTGAAAGGACCCGTACTCCGTACCCCTAGTGTTCCGGCTACCGTGCATCTAGGCCCTCTGGAGGGGTGATCGGACAGTCCCTGTATAGGAGTTCGATCCGGGTTGCCTCTCTGGGGGAGTCCGGTGCTCGATCCTGTGGATCCACCTCCAGGACGTTACACCCTCCGTGGGTAGGGATGGTGGCCCAGTGTCTCTGTGCAGGGTATAGCGACCGCAGGGAGTGTTTGTTTACTCACAGTTAATAAACCACACAAGTCTCTGGTAAACCAAGGTGCTGGTGGCCGGTGCCGTGGCCGGTTGCATTCAGGTCCCCACCCGGCTGGTGGTCTCTATCCTTTTCCTCTGCACTGTTTTGTGTTAGGTGGACTTCCTAGTCTAAAACTCAGGAGTCCGCTCCCGGCTGGATGTGGCCTAAGGAGCCGTGCCCGCAGACGCTGGCCTGTTGGATCTATGGGCCCTGGCGGTGACTTCCTATCCCTATCGGTGAGCTGTTGTCTTCTATGAGGGACTTTGGGTGGGACAGGACCTCTAGTCCTGGCCTCAATCGGTGAATTAACCAGTCCGCTTGTTTCCGGTTCTGGCTTCAGGGTCCGAGTACCCCCCTTTGTGCTACAGTTTCCGGGTCGGTTCCCCGGGTCGGTACCGGCGGGCTACAACCCTGTCCCGGGCCACCTCCGTTCTGCGGAGCCGTCTTCCCATCTCCTGCTGACAGCAACCACCGTCTGCCTCCTAGCCAAGGCACCAGGGCTCCTACCCTGGCACCGTTCAGCTTGAACTTCCTCTGCTGGAGCTACACTTAGCTCCAGCCCACACTCCTCTCTAAACTGAACTCTAAGCTAATCTGCTTATTTTCCCGCCCCGGGCTGTCTAGACCCCTGGGTGGGCGTGTCCCAACCGCCTGGTCCCGCCCACTGGTGTGTCTATCTTTCCCTAAGGGGGGTTGACTAGGGTTTCTAGGTTGGCTGTGTGTTTCCTAGTGAGTGTTATGCAGGGGCCTATCTGTGACTACCTGGTTTTGCCAGGGCGTCACATTCCCCCTTGGTTTAATACAGACTGTCCGCGGGCTGTCCGACCACCAACATTTATTGAACTGGAAAAGATAAAAAAGGGTAAAACAGATTACAAGTATACTAACATATTTACATTCAAGCATATTTGGTTTCTTCTTCTTACGGAAGGCATTTTACTTTAACATTGCACATATAAAACCGGGACGGGACAGACCGGGTCCTTCTCACCTCACCCCCACCCAAAACAACCTGCCCCCTGGTGCCACCGCTAAGCACTGGTGCGCACCTTTTGCCCAAGTCCAGGACAGGTCCGGGTGTTGCCCAAACGGGCCAGGTAAAAAGTTCCTTACCCGGCAATCTTTTTCAAGGGCCCCACGTCCAGGGGACCCCTGACCCGGAGGGTAGTCACCGGTTTTGCTGGTGACAGAGCCTCGGCCGACTCTAATGCAGGCCATTCCTCCAACCAGCCTCTCCAGAGAGTGCGATAGTTGGTCGGGGGCTATTTACAAAACCCAATAGTTTATGGGTTGGCCTGCAAGTTCACGGCCATTGACTTTTTAACTGTAAACCGGGAACATTAAAGCACAGACGGTCCCAACGGGGGACTTAAACTGGAGGTAGCCGGGAACCACTACCACTGCTGCATGGGGCCGTATGGCTCACTTGGCCCCCGGGGGTCAGCATTCCGGGACCAGCTGCAATGCATCCCGGAGCTTTGAACTTCCATCGGGAACGGAGGTGGTATAGCAGGTGATGCCGCTACTCCCGGGAGCAGTGCCGGACGGCACTCTCCCATCACGTAGGAAACAGGCTCTAGCTCCGGGTAGGTCAACGAGGACGAAACGGTCTGGGTGCCTTTCTCCCGTCGCGACACTGTGCGGGTAGCTCGGCTCTCACGGGACCACACCACGGCCACCATTCTCCAGACCTCCGCTTTCCACTCCAGCACCTGTTGCAGAGACTGCGACCGCACCCGGACACAGAATCTCGCCAGCTCCAGCCAGGAAGCGGTCCCCACCGGTAAGTGACCTGACTCGCATTCCTCCACAGGGATCTCCGCTCAGCTCTGGGGCGCCGCCGCTCTAGCGGTCGGCGCGAGGCCAGCATCAGGTATAGGAGCAGACATCTTCCCGCTGCTCCCCCTTGGTTTCTTGCCGGCCCTTCTTTTTGCGGCCTTCTAGTTTCGTTTTACGACCTCGGGGTTCACCTTTCGGCCGTGTTCCCAGGGGGCGGGGCTTCGGCTTTCGCGCCCTTTTCTCGGGGAAGAAGACGCTGGGCTGCAGTTTTCGCACCTAAAAATGGCGGCAAAAATGGCGACTTCTGAAAATTTGGCAACGGATCACAGCTGACTGTCCAATACAAGGCGCACTTCCACAAGGTAAGTGGATGGGTAAGTATCCTGTTTGTGACGGCAGGTTTTGGGGTGTTATTTTATTTTATTTTTTTTCCTTTTTTTGTTAAATATTTATTTTTATGTTAAGATGTGCTGGAACAAAGGTAGTTTTGGGCAAGAAAAACAACAATTTATTATTATTATTTATCATTATTTATTTTTAGGGCACCATTAACTCCATGGTGTTGTACATGTGAACAGGGGTTTACATACAAAATTCAATGAACAAACTAACATTGACAAACTGGAATAGCGGGGAGAGGATCTGTCACAGTGATTATGGGATAGTGGGGAACCGAGGCTCCTAAGCTGACCTTCAAGCTAGGAGGACCCTATGCTATCCCTAACCTCAGGGATATTCCTGAGTCTCCTTCTGGCCCTGCTCCTGACCAGTCAAGATCTGATTCCGCCCAGGGAGCGATGGGACAGGAGTTTGTTGAAAACTACAGATAATGACAGACAAGGGAAAACTAAAACTTTGTCACACACCAAGCACACACAAAAGGTAAAGACAATAAAAGATTCAGGTGGAAAAAAATAAAGCAGGAAGAAAGCTACAAAACTCCACAACTGCACCAAGCAATAAGCACAACTTTCACCAGAGAATCTGGAACACCACACCTCACAGACCAACATAGAATAAACTATAGCTGGCATGGGTAGAAGGATTCCACCAGCATAAATAGGACGAAGCAGATGTGATAGTTCTCTCCACAACATGTGACCAAGGAAAGAAGCAGAGTAGCAGAGATTAACTCTTGCTAGCCTGTCTATGAATCAGCACAAAGCAGGTCGATGCCCAAGTCTGCCTGCATTGATCCCAGACACCACAGAAATCATCAGGTGGAGTGTCAGAATCTGCAATGTAAATAGAGCTCGAAGCTGACAGTTGGCGAAGTTTGTGCAAAACTCTGTGTAACAGGACCCTGCCCTCGTAGGTTTACAATCTAATTTAGCTATTGTTTTTGCATTGTTGATTGTGCAGTAAGAAATATATTTTTACCTAAGTCTTGGGATTTGTGCCGTAGCGAACATTATTGCTACGGCAGCTTCACATGCACTCACCTGCCCTGCGACGTCGCTCTGACCGGCGAACCGCCTCCTTACTAAGGGGGCGGGTTGTGTGGCGTCACAGCAACGTCACACGGCAGGCGGCCAATAGAAGCAGAGGGGCGGAGATGAGCGGGACGTAAACATCCCGCCCACCTCCGTCCTTCCGCATAGCCGGCGTGAGCCGCAGGTAGGAGATGTTCCTCGCTCCTGCGGCTTCTCACACAGCGATGTGTGCTGCCGCAGGAACGAAGAACAACATCGTACCGTCGCTGCAGCTACATTATAGAAATGACGGACACTACACCGATGATACGATTACGACGCTTTTTCGCTCGTTAATCGTATAAAGGATTTACACACTACGATATTGACAGCGACGCCGGATGTGCGTCACTTTCGATTTGACCCCACCGACAACGCAGCTGCGATATCGTAGTGTGCAAAGTACCCCTAAGGCTCTCCTTAAGTACATCCTTATACCTCAATAGAGTATAAGGATAGGATTTGTGATTTCTAGACAAACCTTTTACTTGCATTTCCAAAATGTTGAAACAATTGTTGAATAATTGTTGTTGTCAGAAGGGCTCAACATCTCCCCTTTAATAACTCATTTCTTATTCCAGTTATTGTTTAGATGATTGCTAAACAAACAATATGTGTAAAAACCATTTTCATATTAGAGGGTCTGACATAACATGTGTGACGCCCTGGACTATCCAGGTCATCCCAGGTAATCATACACCACACCTCCTTCCAGTTAGGTAACACCAGCCAAACCAGAACCCTCGTCACCACCCTCCAGGTTTGATGTCCACACCAGGGGGGCGGAGACAGGCGGTTGACTCCGCCCACTGAGGAGTTCACAGGCCTGGAAGCGGGAACCTGAGTAGACAAGTTCAAGTTGAAGTACAGAGTAGTTTCGACAGTGAAGGAGGGAGGTTGAGTCCAGAAGCAGACCTGTGCTCAGGCCTGCCAAAGACTACTCCGGGGGCTTGGTTGGAGCCCAGTCACCATTGGCAAGGAGGCAGACGGTGGTTGCCGCCTGCAGGAGACCGGGAATACGACCGGTGGAACCGTAAGTGACCGGGACAGGGTTGTGGCCCGCCGGAACCGAACCGGGGAGCCAACTGGATACCGAAGCACCAGGCAGGGTACTCAGACCCACTGCAAAGCCCTGAACCTTCAGGGCCGAGTCGAATCAACTGATTGCGGGCTGGACTTAAGGACCTACCCCACACAAGTCCCTTTAGAAGACAACAGCCCAACCATACCGGGTAACGCCACCGCCAAGGCATAGAGACCCAAAGGGCCAGCGTCTGCGGGCAAACGGGCTCCTCCAGCAAATACCAGTTGGGGAGCAGACTACCGGTGCCTAGGCACAGGAGTCAGAACATTTACATAGGAGGTGCAGGAGAAAGGTGGAGACCACCAACCTAATCTGGAAGAAGCTGCAGCCGGCTGCGGGCCCCGTTCATCACTCCGTTTGGTTTACCAGCGACTCCAGTGTCTTATCTCAGAGTGAGTACACCAGTGCCATCAGGCACTGCACCGCACCACACTGCACCGCGACACTTCACCCTGCACCCCGGCCCTCTCCTACCGGGCCCCGGGACAAACAACCCCTACCCACGGAGGGGTTAACACCTAGCTGCGCCATTACACCGCTCCCGGGATCCCTGCACCTTCATCGCAGCGGTGGTGTCCATAATCACCACAACCCGTGGGTGGCGTCACGAACTTTCAATCCAAATCAAACGCCCAAATCCCCGCGTGTAGCGCCAACTCCTTTGCAGAGCGACGTGACCCCCGGGTCCGTGAGAAGCTCGAGACACCAACCGCAGTACGAGCACGGATTCGAGTGGCTCGGCGGTCGCAGCCGAGCCCGCGGGGCGGTACACATCGACTCTTCTGGCGTCTGCGAACAGGATAGAACCGTCCACTTACCAGTGGAAGTGCGCCTTGAAGTCCCCGTCAGCGGCATCCCGCTGAAAAAATGGAGAATCCGCCATCTTGGGCGCGAAACGTTCCCGCCCGAGCAGTCTTCCAAGAACAGAAAGGGCGTGAAGAGAAGCCCCGCCCCCCGAGAGCGGAGCAGAGCAAAAAGAAAAGACAGTGCTCGGAATATACAAAGGGGGGGCGGGTGAAGATCCAGCCTCATGTGACTGAGGAGATAAAAGGCAGGGACGCCAGGACTCTGCTACCCGTCTTGTTCCTGGAACCCGAGCATAAAACATGTACGCCCGGTCCGAGAGGCCCGAATTCCCGGAGCCCACGCCCGGAACATCGTCGTGGGTGGAAGCCCGGACGACGCTCATGTGCTGCCGGCTGCAGGTCCAGGTGAGGTACCTGATGGAGCAATGGGCGGCCGAGATGGGAGAGATAGCCGTCCGGGCACGCGAGATGGGGGTGAATTTGGAGGAGAGGGCAAGCGACCCACGTCCCTATGTCCTTGAGGGACCGGCCGCTGTGGCTGAGGGACCCGGTCTGCCCCCAATTCTCCTGTCGCCCCCTCTGTTGGCCGTATCGGTCACTGCTGCTTCCCCGCTTGGTCTGTCGCCCCCGACACTGGCGGCGGAGCCCGTCCCAGTTGCCCAGAAGGACCCGCCCGTAGAAGCAGCCCGCGGGCGACCGTATGCACGGCCCGCACCCGTCCCGCTTCCGTGGAAGGAGGGTTCCCGCAGGAAGCCCGCTCCCGAGGAGGCCCCACTGTTCCCGGAAGCGACCGCACCCGAGGAGGTCCCAGCCCCGGCAGTCCGCCTGGCCAAGACGGAAGTGCCGGATACTCAGAGGCCCGCCCGGCAGGTAAAGCTGGCCGCTCCCCACACCCAGGCCTCGGCTGAGGCGACGCAGGGTTGTTGCTGCAGGGCAGCACCTCAGGCCACGACACAGCGGGTTTCCCAAAAAAAGGTGCCAATCGTAGTTGGCACGGGGGACCTCCGGCTGGGCCCGACCTGCGCGCCCGAGGGGCACGTAGATGCCCCGTATTGGGAGCAGCAGCAGAGCTAGCTGGGCCGGGAGATTGAGGCCCGGGAGAACAGGAGGGCCGAGGTCCTGGCCCGCATGATTAAGGAGGAGAACTTGAGGTTTGACACCTTCCTTGTCCGAGGTATGAGGGCCAGGTCCGACACTTTGACCCCGACAGGGGGTAGGGGTTCCTCTTCGAGCCCGGCTTGGAGAGGTGTTTGTTTCCCGTCGGGACGTGTACCCCCACCTGCCTATGGGCCACCCGGACCGTGACCTGATCCCCGGAGAGTTGGTCACGTACACCCGCCACTGTGGAGAGAGGGGCTGGTTTGCCCTGAGTGTGCAGAGAAGGGCACGGCATGAAGGCCCGGAGCGCTCCCAGACCCCTCCCCCACCGTACAGCCCCGGAGTCACCGTGGAGGCAGAGTACGAAGTGGAGGATGAAAGTGCCGAAGAGTGAGGTAGCGGATTCCCGTTGCCACAAGGACAGTCCCCGTTGGGACCCCACTGCCAGTCCCCGTTGGGACCTATGTTGTTAATGGTAGCGGACCAGCTACTGAAGTGCCCCTGAAGTGCTCCTCCTGTTTGGACTTTTGTTGCCCCTTTTTGTTGACATGAGTAATCATGAACACGGCTGAGAACTAGCAAGCCACCCAATAACTTTTGGGCTTGTAAATAGTGCCCTTATTGGCTTTCCCGCAACTGCCGGTCTCCGGAGAGGCTGGTTGGAGGGAGGACCCGCAGCAGAGCAGGCTGGGGTCCGGTCACCACAGAAACCGGTGACCATCCTCTGGGTCAGGGGTCCCCTGGACATGGGGCCTCTGAGTGATTTCCGGGTGCGAAGCACCGTACTCGTTCCCGCTTGGGTGGCCTAGCCAAGTTCCTGATTCCGGACTGGGGAAAAGGGATGCTGCCCACTTCTTAGGGGCAGCATCAAGGCTAGGTTGCTTGGGTGGGAAAGTGGAAGGACATGGACCCGTTGTTGTTAAAAATGTTTGCAACGTTGAAAGTAATGTGCCTCCCGTAAGGGAAGAAAGGAAAAACAAATATTCGTGAAAATGTAAATAAGTTATTATAAATGTACTTGTGTTTATTATCTTTTTGCAGTTTTGCAACAAAAATAAACCGGTGATGGACGGGCAACCCGGTCTGCATTAAACCAAGGGGGAATGTGACGCCCTGGACTATCCAGGTCGTCCCAGGTAGTCATACACCACACCACACCCCCCTTCCAGTTAGGTAACACCAGCCAAACCAAACCCTTGTCACCACCCTCCAGGTTTGATGTCCACACCAGGGGGGCGGAGCCAGGTGGTTGACTCCGCCCACCAAGGAGTTCACAGGCCTGGAGGCGGGAACCTGAGTAGTCGAGTTCAAGTTGCCTGCAGGAGACCGGGAATACGACCAGTGGAACCGTAAGGGACCGGGACAGGGTAGTGGCCCGCCGGAACCGAACCGGGGAGCCAACTGGATACTGGAGCACCAGGCAGGGTACTCAGGCCCAGTACAAAGCCCTGAACCAACAGGGCCGAGTCGAATCAACTGATTGCGGGCTGGACTTATGGACCTACCCCACACAAGTCCCTTTAGAAAACAACAGCCCAACCATACCGGGTAACGCCACCGCCAAGGCATAGAGACCCAAAGGGCCAGCGTCTGCGAGCAAACGGGCTCCTCCGGCAAATACCAGTCGGGGAGCGGACTACCGGTGCCTAGGCACAGGAGTCAGAACATTTACATAGAGGTGCAGGAGAAAGGTGGAGACCACCAACCTAATCTGGAAGAAGCTGCATCCGGCTGCGGGCCCCGTTCATCACTCCGTTTGGTTTACCAGCGACTCCAGTGTCTTATGTCAGAGTGAGTACACCAGTGCCATCAGGCACTGCACCGCACTGCACCGCGACACTTCACCCTGCAACCCGGCCCTCTCCTACCGGGCCCCGGGACCAACACCCCCTACCCACGGAGGGGTCAACACCTAGCTGCGCCATTACACCGCTCCCGGGATCCCCGCACCTTCACCGCAGCGGTGGTGTCCATAATCACCACAACCCGTGGGTGGCGTCACGAACTGTCATTCCAAATCAATCACCCAAATCCCCGCGTGTAGCGCCAACTCCCTTGCAGAGCAACGTGACCCCCCGGTCCGTGAGAAGATCGAGCCACCACCCGCAGTACAAGCACGGATCCGAGCGGCTCGGTGGTCGCAGCCGAGCCCGCGGGGCGGTACACATGTGACCACTGCAGTCAATCACTAGGTGTGACGAGTTGACACCATTGAGGTCAGGTGACTGTAGTCACTGATTAGCTACAGTGGTCACATGCATCACTGGACTCAGAAGAATAGATACCAGAGGGCAACCAGGGAAGGGTCAACATGGCAGCTGCAAGGTAATTATTGTTTTTCATAACATGTAGGTGTCTGGGCAAACTCCTTAAAAACTTGTTTATGCTGCAGTGTAATTACATTGGCTTTACTATACAGCAGACTTGTTTACTAAAGGAAGGTCAGGTAAAAAGTGAACAATTTGTAAAATGATGCTATGTCATTAATGTGCCTTTAGCATATATTTTGTGCCTCATGACAGCTGGATGACATATGGATACTTCCAGTAAATGTACATCAGCGCTGGAGGCTTTGTTCTGGGTCAATGTTGCAGATTCGGTGATTTTATAGGGAACCTGTCTTCTTGGCAAACACAGATATGGGTTTAGTCTGCAGGTAAATAGCATTACAATGCTGCCCGTACTGAAATTACCCCTACAGGGAGAAAATGAAAAGATGTTGACCACTACTTGGACAACCCCTTCTCATTCTCCCTGTTCACCACCCTAAAAATGGATAAGCCTATAAGCGGGGTTTACACGCTACGATATTGTTAACGTATTATCGTCGGGGTCACGGTGTTTGTGACTCACATCCGGCGACGTTAACGACATCGCAGAATGTGACACCTACGAGCGACCTTTGTCGATCGCAAATGTCGCGGGTGGGGAGGACGCCGTCGCTGCTGTGCTCTCGCTAACGCTCGGGTCCGGCGCTGCTGCGACTGCTGCTGCTGCTCGGTGGCTCGAGCGGTGGGCTGGATCCGGGGACTCGAGCGGCGCTCCTCGCCCGTGAGTGAAAGGGGTGGTTGGTTTGGGGGATTTAATCCGTGACGCCACCCACGGGTCGTGGTGAAGATGGGCACCACCGCTGCTGGTGACGGGGATCCCGGGAGCGATGGTAGGGAGCAACTGGGATGTTGTTTTCCCCCGTCCGTGGGTAGGGGTCGGTGGTCCCGGGGCCCGGTGATGTTGTTGTGACGGGGAGGCAGGGTTGGTGAGGTGCAGGGTTGCAGGGACAGCGCGGCACGGTGCCGGATGGCACGGGTGTACTCAGCAAGAAAGGTACAAAGTTCTCGGTAAACCAAACGGCTGGATGGACGGTCCCGCAGCCGGCTGCAGTGCTTCTCCCCGGACAGGTGATGGCGGCTGTCTTTCCCTGCACCTTGATGTTCTCTTTCTGACTACTATGGATTCCCAACGGTAGTCCGCTCCCCGGTGTATGGGTACCGGAGGAGCCCGTGTGCCCGCAGACGCTGGCCCTTGGGTCTCTAGCCTTAGGTGGTAGCTGTATACCCTCATGGTGTGGGCTATTGCCTTCAATCGGGACTTTTGCTGTTGTGAAACCCCTGGGGTTCCAGTCACATTCGGATCTGACTATTGTCGGCGGCTCCAAGCCTGGTCGGTGTCCGATGGCCCTGCCTGTGTGTGCTGGCTTCACTTCGCTCCTCGGTCGGTACCGGCGGGCCGTCGCCCGTCCCTGGTCCTACGGTTCCGCGTTGCTCCACCACTCCTGCAGACGGCCACCACCGTCTGCCAACCTTGCTGTCAGTGCCTGGGCCACAAACCCAGACACCCAAGTGCTTGCTCCTCTCACTTCAAACTCCTACACTCTTCTGTCACTTTTCCCGCCTACAGGCCTGTGAACTCCTCAGTGGGTGGAGCCAACCGCTTGGCTTCGCCCCACCTGGTGTGGACATCAGACACTGGAGGGAGGCAACAAGGGTTTTTGTTTGGCTGGTGTCCCTGTCTGATGGGGGTGGGAGGTGTTTGGATGTTATTTGTGACGACCTGGCTAGGCCAGGGCGCCACATTTCCCCTTGGTGAAATGCAGACCGTCCATCACCAGTTTTATTTTTTCAACTGTAAAAAGATAAATTAACATGTAAAACATTTTCAAACATAAGCATTTCTTGTAAGGACACTTGAACGTTGCACATATAAACATAAACACTTTTAACCCCTTAGTGACGGAGCTAATTTTCACCTTAATGACCAGACCAAATTTTGCAATTCTGACCAGTGTCACTTTAGCAGGTTATAGCTCTGGAACGCTTCAACGGATCCCACTGATTTTGAGATTGTTTTTTCGTGACATATTGGACTTCATTTTAGTACCAAATTTTGGACAAAATTTTTTGCGTTTATTTGTGAAAAAATGTGAATTTTGGCAAAATTTTTGAAAATTTTGAAATTTTCAACTTTTGAATTTTTTTTCCGTTAAACCAGAGAGTTCTGTGACACAAAATAGTTAATAAATAACATTTCCCACTTGTCTACTTTACATCAGCACAATTTTGGAAAAAAAAATATTTTTTGTTAGGAAGTTAGAAGGGTTCAAAGTTTATCAGCAATTTCTCATTTTTACATCAAAATTTACAAAACCATTTTTTTAGGGACCACATCACATTTGAAGTGATTTTGAGAGGCCTAGATGACAGAAAATACCCAAAAGTGACACCATTCTAAAAACTGCACCCCTCAAAGTACTCAAAACCACATTCAAGAAGTTTATTAACCCTTTAGGTGCTTCACAGGAACTAAAGCAATGTGGAATGAAAAAAGCAAAAAATAAAATTTTACCTAAAAATGTTGCTTTACCCCAAATGTAATCAATTTTAGAAGAAATAACACAACAAAATGGACCCCAAAACTTGTTACCCACTTTCTTATGAGCGCGGTGATACCCCATATGTGGTCAGAAACCTCTGTTTGGGCAAATGGGAGGGCTGGGAACACAAGGAGCAATATTTGAAGTTTGGAAAGCAAATTTGGCTGAAATAGATTGCGGGCACCATGTTGCATTTACATGTCCGCTAAGGTACCTAAACAGCAGAAACCCCTCACAAGTGACGCCATTCTGGAAACTAGACCCCTCAAGGCTTCTATCTAGGGGTATAGTGAGCATTTTGGACCCACAGGTACTTCACAGATTTTGATAACGTTACGTTGTCATATTGAAAATTTTCATTTTTTTCTCAAAAATGTTGCTTTAGCATTAATTTTCTTACTTTTTCAAGAGGTAATTCCAAAAATTGGACCCCAACGTTTATTACCCACTTTCTTATGAGCGCGGTGATACCCCATATGTGGTCAGAAACCTCTGTTTGGGCAAATGGGAGGGCTGGGAACACAAGGAGCAATATTTGAAGTTTGGAAAGCAAATTTGGCTGAAATAGATTGTGGGCACCATGTTGCATTTGTAGGGCCCCTAAGGTACCTAAACAGCAGAAACCCCCCACAACTGACCCCATTTTGGAAACTAGACCCCTCAAGGAATTTATTTAGATGTTTGGTGAGTACCCTGAACCCCCAGGGGCTTCACAGAACTTTATAGCGTTGAGCCATGAAAATAAAAAAATTTAATTTTAACACAAAATTGTTACTTCAACCATGTAGCTTTTTTTTTCACAAGGGTAAAAGGAAAAAAAACACCATAAAATGTATTGTGCAATTTCTCCTGAGTTCGCCGATACATCATATGTGGCGGAAATCAACTGTCTGGGTAAATGGCAGGGTGCGGAATGAAAGGAGCGCCATTTGACTGCAAAATTGGCAGGAATCATTAGCGCACGCCATGTTGTGTTTGGAGACCCCCTAAAGTGGCTAAACAGTAGAGCTCCCCCACAACTGACCCCATTCTGGAATCTATACCCCTCAAGGATGTTATCTAGGGGTATAGTGTGCATTTTGAACCCACAGGTACTTCACAGAATTTTATAACAATAGGTTGTCATATTGAAAATGTTCTTCTTTTTCACAAAAGTGATGCTTTAGCACCAAATTTTCCACTTTTACAAGATGTAACACCAAAACGTGGACCCCTCATTTTGTTACCCACTTTCTTACGAGTCCAGCGATACCCAACATGTAGTCAAAAATGTCTGTTTGGGCAAACGGCAGGACTTGGAAGGGAAGGTGCACTTTTCAAATTTTGGATTATTTGATTTGCAGAGCCTATGTGTTATCAGAACAACTGAAAACCCACATAAATTGATTTTTTGTACATTTTATCTTGGAGTGAAGGGCAAAATGTGGAGGAAAATACCGCCAACTATATGGCAGACTTGTGCTTGTTCCAGAGATGAAGGAACACCAGGAGGGCTAGAAGGACACGTTAATTGTTCAGAGACTGGTCGTACAATGTCTGTTTAGCATCATCAATCCCTATATGAGGGACAATTGTGCCAGACGACATGGTACATCATAACAGGCTGCTACCTGCCAAGGTCGGAACCGCTATATGCACAAAACAACCAGTCCCCCACAGGGTTATAAAAGTATTGTCCAGTGCAGGAGGTTCGGCAAGAACCATGCAGTAAAGCCCATGGTGTAAAATTACAGAACAGCTTCAGATCCTCCAATAAAATTATCATGCCCGTATCACCAAGACGTAGTTGTAATAGCAGTCAGACTAAGATGACTGGTGCTAAAACTTTGAGTGATCAAATCTTGGAATTATTTGTCAGATGATCAGATGTTTCAAGAACATTTGCGGGGTCCACATTCTGGAGTACGCAGACGTGGGCATATGACAAGAATTTGTCTGCATAACACTTCGGTATGTGAGTGATCAAGTCCTGGAATTATTTGTGAAATGGGGTAAAATGTGTTTTACTGATGAAAATAGTAAATTTTATTTGACAAGTAACACAGGGGCTCACTACACAGGAAATATAAATGTTGTGAAAGAAAAACCCTACCACACAATTTGGGAATAGTGTATGATGTCTAATAATTGTGGGATGTGTGGTAGATCTCGAAGCAGGGGGTAACACAAAGTCCTGGCTGGGAAGGGCACATGGGACAGTAATATCTTGATTCGCTCCTATTGCCCTGTTTGCTGCAGACCCGGCACCTTTTTTTAGGACGGTTTTGGGTGGGAGTAGGAGGCATGAGACGCATAAAATGCCGTTCCGTTAGTCTCCGGGCATTCTCTGACTCGAAGGCTGCCTCTGGTGCCGCTGAGTCAAACATGAGGGACTCAATAATTTTTTCCTGGTATTGCAGAAATGTGAGGGGCCCTTGTGATTTTTTATACAGTACAAAACTGTTGTAGGTAGCAATCTGTATCAGGTAGATTGCTACCTTTTTGTACCAGGCCCTCGTTTTCCGCTTTACCAGGTATGGTTGGAGCACCTGGTCAGACAGGTCCACGCCACCCATAAACCTGTTGTATTGGGTCACACAGAAGGGTTTCTGTTTGTCCCTGGTGGCTCCCCTCTCTCTGACCGACACAGTGGTGTCCTCATGCAGGGTGGTGAGCATGTAGACGTCCTTGCGGTCATTCCACTTTACGGCAAGCAGTTTGTCACTTGCCAGTGCGAATGACGCCCCCTTGTCTAGACGTCTGGACACTAACTGTGCCGGCAAACCAACACGGTTTTTCCTTATTGTCCCACAGGCCCCTGTATTTGCAGCATGGAGGGATTGGTATAGGGGGATACTAGTGTAGTAGTTGTCGGTGTACACGTGGTAACCTTTACCAAGAAATGGCGTCATTAGCTCCCAGACAATTTTTCCTGGGATGCTAATTGTCTGGGGACAGTTGGGTGGGCTTATTTGGCGGTCCCTACCCTCATAAATGATAAAGTTACACGTGTACCCACTGGTGCTTTCGCACACGTTATATAATTTTATGCCATACTTGGCTCTTTTGGAGGGGATAAACTGACGGAATGAGAGACGGCCCTTGTAGCTCATTAGGGACTCGTCAACCGAAACATTCTCCTCTGGGCTGTAGGAAGTTAGGAAGGACTCTTTCAGGAGGGATATTAGGGGTTTCAATTTATTAAGGCGGTCATAATTGGGGTCAGTTCTTGGGGGGACTTGGGAATTATCACTAAAATGGAGGAATCTCAATAGGGTCTCATATCGGGTTCTGGGCATTATGGCTGCAAATACAGGGGTGGCGTGGACAGATTTGGTTGCCCAGTAGGAGCGTAAACTGGGTTTTTTCACTATTCCCATGTTGAGGGTAATGCCTAAAAATTTTTTGATTTCCGGGACGCTTGTGGGGATCCAGGAACGGGAATGCACAGATGTTGGCTTTTGGGCAATATATTGACGGGCGTACAAGTTGGTGTGGTGGGTGATATGCTCAAGTACTTGTTGGTTAACAAAAATTTGGAAAAAATCCAGTGGGGCAAAATTGGTGACATTTATTTTTATGCCAGGGTCTCCTATGAAAGGGGGAATTTGTGGGGTAAAGGACGGGTCGGGGTTCCAGAGAGCATGGGGGACTGCAGAACTAGGTCCTGCCCCTGACGCTTCAGCAGCGGCGACTAGCGGGGTGTGGGACCCCGTGGAGGAAGCCGAATCGTCACCGCTATCCGAAAAATCTCTTTCTGAGGCCGATTCGGTCTCTGACCCAGAACTGCCGGAGGCAAGCAGTGAGTACGCTTGCTCTGCCGTAAACATCCTGCGGGCCATGGTTTTTGTTTTTATCCCTGGCTAACAAAAAATAAAAAAAAACCTAACACTAGTATTTTTTTTTTTTTTTATATAAACCCTAAATTTTTTTATAAAGATTATAAAAAAAAATATTTAGGGGAATGACGCAGCGAGGGATGACGGAATGATGGAGGAGGGGATGATCACAGGGGGGTGATCAGAAAAATTGGGAATATGATGATCTTTGTGAATTTATAACTTTTTCTCTCTATATGGCAGCACGTAGTCTCTCTCTCTTCTCTCCCAGATCAACTACAAGGGAGAGAGGAGAAAGGCAGACCTAAATGCTGCCATATTTATCAAATATTGGCATTTTGACTACTGTGATAGGATCTATCACAGTATTCAAATCTAAACAGCCAATCAGATTTTTTTTTTTTTGTTGCCGGGTGCAGGAGGCAGATTATGCCAAGCATACTGCGCATGCGCCCGCCATTTTCCAGGAGAAGGGAGGAAGGGGGGGCCGCGGGGGACCGGGGGACCGGGGGGCCCAACGATCCTTTATTGAGGTACTGTGCGGGGGCGGTGGGGGAACGGGGGATCCCAGATCGGGTGGGAGATACCGGGATCTAGCGGATCGGACCCCGGTGGACCGGAGGGAGGGCTCTGGAGAACCGGAGGGGGCTCCGGGGAACCAGAGATCTCCGGTGGACCGGAGCAGGGATCAGGGGGAGGACATTTCCCTCCGATCTGAAATGTTTGATCATTTCAGATCGGAGGGAAATGAATGCGGCGGCAGCAGCAGCAGCTTTCAGCGCGCCGGCGCCATCTTGCAAGGTCTGGAGAACCGGAGGGGGCTCCGGTGACCAGACAGCTCCGGTGGACCGGAGGAGGGATCATGGGGAGGACATTTCCCTCCGATCTGAAATGTTTGATCATTTCAGATCGGAGGGAAATGAATGCGGCGGCAGCAGCAGCAGCAGCAGCTTTCAGCGCGCCGGCGCCATCTTGCAAGGTCTGGAGAACCGGAGGGGGCTCCGGGGAACCAGAGATCTCCGGTGGACCGGAGCAGGGATCAGGGGGAGGACATTTCCCTCCGATCTGAAATGTTTGATCATTTCAGATCGGAGGGAAATGAATGCAGAGCCGGCGGCGGCGGGAGTTTTCGCCGCGCGTCGGCGCCATTTTGGATGTCCGGGGGGGGGTGGGGGGTGGGGGGTGATTTTCTCCGGTACCGGGGGCTTTGGGGGCACTAGGGGCTTATATTTCTTTATCATCTGACATGTTTGATCATGTCAGATGAGAAAGAAATTAGTAGTATTTGCCATTTTTTTTTTTTAATGTTGTCGCCGGTATACGGTGTATACCGGCGATCACATTATCGGGGAACAAAAAAAACACCCCGATTCATAATCTTGGGGGTCTCAGCTACCCCCGGTAGCTGAAACCCCCGAGATTTTTCGTCACTGGGGGGCGCTACAACCTTTTTCCGGCCTGACGTCTCAAGACGTCGGAACAGAATAAGTACCCTGTTTTTCCGACGTCTTGAGACGTTAGGCCGTCGCTATGGGGTTAATAATGACGGACGGGCGGATGTCTTCCGCTCTCCCACCCAAGCAACCTAGCCCTGATGCTGCCCCTAAGAAGTGGGCAGCACCCCTTGACCCCAGTCCAGGTACAGGCTGCCTGAGCGGGAACGGGTATGGTTACTCGCACCCGGCTGTCACTTCAGCGGACCCCACGTCCTTGGGGGACCCCTGACCCCCGGAGGATGGCCACCGGTCCTGGTGGTGGCCGAGCCCCAGCCTGCTTTGCTGCGGGCCCTGCCTCCAATCTGCCTCTCCGGAGGCGGCTCCACGGAAAATCAACCCTCAACTTATTTACAGGCCCACAAGTTCGTGAGTGGCCTGCCAGTTCTCAGCCATGTCCATGAGTAGTCTCTCATGCAGGTTGTAAACAAAGGGTCCCTCCGGGGACAACTTGCCGGCAACAGTCGGAGTAATCTCACAGATAATCAGGTAAATGTCACGGTTCATTAGAGTCATTCAATCACATATTTACACGCTTAATGTATAACCCCGCTAAATGATAGTTTCCCTGTACCTAAGCGGGGGTTGGCCTAGGTTGGGGCGTGTGGACCTTTTGGGCCCAATGCTGTCAGTGGAGGTCAAGGGGACAGAGGAGACAGTCAGCTCCTCTTCCCGCCTACTGTGTGGGGCCGGCGGAGACTCAGGGGGACTGGGTACAGGTGCACTGGTTCGCTGGCGGGTACTTCCGTCTCCTTTTCCTCCACGGGTTGTGGGAACATTATCACCGTAATAAGCACCGTGCCGTTCTGTGTAGGCCAGTCCGCTGTGAAATAACCCATTACTGTGTGGATCACCTTTTTCTCCTTCTCCCCGGTTGGTCTGGGGGTTGAAACTTCAGCTGCTACCTTCAACGGCGATGGGCACCTCTTCAGGTGGTACCTGGACACCGTAGCCGAAGTCTTCCCCTTGTCACGACTAATCTGGTAGGCCTTCTCATTCTCCCATTCAGTGGGTTGTATGACATACGGGGTCTTTTCCCACTGGTCATCGAGCTTATGGGTTCTTCTTTTTCGTTTCAGCACTACATCTCCAGGATTAAAGGGGCCAGCTGGAGCCCGCCTGTTGAAGTACTGTTCCTGCTGTTCCCGGCTCCGACACAGGTTCCTGTCTACGTACTCCTGGACCTGTCGGTACTGCGTTCTCCGCCGAGTCTCCCACCCAGCAGTCGAAGGGAGGGCTTCTGGAGCTTCCAAGCCCATTTCTAGGTCCACCGGCAACCGGCCTGGCCGGGCTCGCATCAAATACGCTGGTGTACATTTGGTAGAGCTAGAAGGAATGTTATTGTACATATCGACCAGGTCAGGCAGCTTTTCTGGCCACAGGTTCCGCTCTTCTAGCGGTAACGTCTTGAGGAGACCCAGGACCAGATGGTTCATCTTTTCACACATACCATTAGTCTGGGCATGGTAAGGCGTGGTCCGAATCTTCTTGCAGCCGTACAACTGGCAGAATTCTTGGAACACCTCTGCTTCAAAAGCCGGACCCCGGTCGGTAAGCACCCTCTCTGGGTACCCGTGCGGCCGGCAGAAATAGGCCTGGAATGCTCTAGCGGCGGTACGGCCGGTCAGGTCCTTGACTGGGACAACCGCCATGAATCTTGAATAGTGGTCTACAATAGTTAGGGCGTAGGTGTACCCACTTCGGCTAGGGGTGAGCTTCACGTGGTCGAGGGCGACCAACTCCAGCGGCTGATGAGTGATGATTGGGCATAGAGGGGCCTTCTGGCTGGCCTCGTCCCTTCTTCTCAGTGCACCGGGATCACACTCTCGGCACCAGGCCTCTACAGACTCTCGCATCCCACTCCAATAGAATCGCTCCCTCAGCAGCATCTCCAGCTTCTTCCACCCAAAGTGCCCGGCACTGTCATGGTAAGCCCGTAGAACTGTGGGCACACTAGCTTGGGGAACCACCAGCTGACAAACCTTCTCATGGGTCTTCGGGTTGATCAGTTCCCGATACAGTGTCCCCTGGTCCAGATATAGCCGGGCTCGTTCTTTCCACAGCCGTTGGGCCTCGGGCGGAGCAGCGGGGTCCAGTCCAGTGGAACCTTGTTCAATCATGGTCATGACCACTTGGACGGCAGGTGCTTGGTCTTGGGCTTCTTGCCATCCCTGACTGGGTAGCGGGTCCAGGCTCGCCTACTGCTGCTGAACACGCAACCTCTCGACTGGTGGCCGGTGAAATGCGGGCAGCTCAATTTCTTCGAGATCATCGCCTTCCAACCCCTCATCCGATAGGTGGGGCATCCGGGATAGCGCATCCGCATTGGTGTTCTTGCGGCCGGCTCGGTATTTGATCGTGAAGTCATAATTAGACAGCCTGGCCACCCACCGCTGTTCCAGCGCGCCCAGCTTGGCCGTGTCGAAATGGGTTAACGTATTATTGTCCGTATAGGCGGTGAACTTAGCTGCTGTGAGGTAATGGCGGAATCGCTCAGTGATGGCCCACACCAGGGCTAGGAACTCAAGCTTGAAGGAGCTGTAGTTCTCAGGGTTCCTCTCCGTGGGCCGGAGTTTTCTGCTGGCGTAGGCGATCACCTTTTCCCTTCCGTTCTGGACCTGGGACATGGATGAATGGGAGATTATAGTCGGGGTATGCCAGGATCTCTTCCCCTGTCAAGGCCGTCTTCAGCTGGCAGAAAGACTCTTCATGTTTTGCTTCCCATGCCAACGGGGTTCCAGAGGGCCTGCCACCCTTGGTCTGTCCCACGAGGAGGTCTTGCATGGGGGCGGCCATCTTCGTATACCCCTTAATGAAGCGACGATAGTAGCTCACCAGGCCCAGGAACTGCCTCATCTCTCTCACCGTGGTCGGTCTCGGCCAGTCCTGAATGGCAGTGATCTTCTCGGGATCTGGGGCGACGCCTTCCGCGCTCACCACGTGTCTGAGGTACTGTACCCTGGGTTTCAGTAGGTGGCACTTAGAGGGCTTCAATTTCATCCCATATTTGGCTAGGGACGCGAACACTTCAGCCAAATGTTCCAGATGAGCCTCGTACATCTGGGAGTACACAATCACATCGTCCAGGTACAGGAGGACCGTTTCGAAGTTGAGATATCCCAGGCAGCACTCCATGAGCCGTTGGAAGGTTCCAGGGGCATTGCACAGCCCAAACGGCATGCTGTTGAACTTGCAGAGTCCCATGGGAGTGGCGAATGCCATCTTCTCGCGGTCCTCTGGCGCAACCGCTACCTGCCAGTACCCGCTAAAAAGATCAAGGGTAGAGAAGAAGCAGTTCTCAATGCAGCTAGTGACTCTTCGATACGGGGGAGAGGGTAGGCATCTTTATGCGTGATCTGGTTGATCTTCCGGTAATCCACACACATTCTCATGGTGCCGTCCTTCTTCTTGACCAGCACCAGTGGGGCTGCCCAGGGACTACAGCTATCTCGAATGACCCCTGCCTCCTTCATGTTCCTCAACATGTCTTTAGCGCATTGATAGTGTGCTGGCGGAATGGGCCTGTACCTCTCTTTGATAGGTGGGTGTAGCCCTGTAGAGATATGGTGTTGAATCCCCTTAATCCTCCTGAAATCAAATGGGTGCTTGCTGAAAACCTGCTCATACTCTTGCACTACCCTGTATACCCCCTCTTTGTGATGCGTGGGTGTAGTTTCAGTACCTATGTGTAGTTCCTGGCACCACCCCTCTAACTGTGCAGCGGGTGTATGGTTACTGACAGGGGATGCCGAGGCAGGAGGGACAGCTTCATGAATGGTGTGAGGGTCTAAGGTGAGCAACTTGGCGAGGGTAGCATAGCGGGGGAGCCTGACTTCCTCCTCTCCACAATTCAGCACTCTTACAGGCACTCTCCCCTTTTTGACATCAACCACCCCTCTGGCCGCCATCACCGTGGGCCAGTGTTCAGAAGGCATGGGTTCCACCATCACCGGGTAGTCGCGCCCCTGGGGGCCTACTGCTGCCCTGCACCAGATCATCATTTCACTCCGGGGTGGCACTACTAAGGGGGCCACATCCATCACCCTCATCCCACCAATCTCTCCGCCAGTCGAGCTCACTTGTTGCCGATACAGCAGGGCCCGAATCTCACGCTGCACAGCCCTCTGTCGGCCTCCTCCTGCGGTGGCGGCCAACTGCTGCAACAGACTCAGCACTTCACTCATACAATGTTCCATTACGTTGGTCCCCAAGATTATTTTCGGGGTGTGATCACTGGGTTCATGCATGACCACAATCATCCCTTGATTCTTTAACTCCGCACGTCACACAGTCAGGGTCACTTGCTTATAGCCCACCTGGGTTAGCGGGAGTCCATTGGCTGCAATCAGGGTCAGACTATCATCAGAGGGGGCAAGTTCGTCAGTACCCCAATACTGCTGGTACAGTGTGTATGGTATGGTGGTTACCTGTGATCCTGTGTCCAAGAGGGCCATGAGCGGGATACCGTCCACTGCCAGGGGGTTGATGGGGCGAGCTCCGACGTACCGGTCTCGCCCATCAGGGGGGCCGTTGGTGTCTACTCCTGAGGATTGGCCCTTGGCCCCAGGGGTTGCTCGTTTAATGGGCACCGCCTAGAGTAGTGGCCAGGCTTGTTGCACCTGTAACAGATAAGAGGCCCATACCGTGAGTCATTGGTCCTTCTTCGCTGCATCCAGGGAACGTTCTCTGGGCTGTCGGCGAGCTGGATCCCTCCTGGGGGCTTGACTCTCGTCGGAAGCTGGAGTGCAGCGAGGATCTTGGCTAGGTCTCCATCCATGCGGCGGACCTGGGCGGCTAGTTCCTCCATCATCCCGATGGGTGCAGCAGGAGCTGGTAGAGCCGGAGGTGGAGGCGCCACCGTGATAGGAGTGGTCTCAGCCGGCCACGGGACCGCCTCAGGAGCGTCTGGCGCTGGGGCCTGCAGGGCCTTGATGGCCTGCTCTTTCAGCACTGCAAAGTCCAGATTGGGGTGTTCTAGGGCCCACAGCCGCAGCTGCTTGCGGTCTTCCATGGACCCCAGTCCCTGCAGGAATTGCTCCACTAGCATCTTATTACTGTCTACATCATTAATAGTATCCACCCGCTTTAGTGTACGGAGGGCTGTTTGCAGGCGCAGGGCGTAATCTCTTACATTGTCCGCAGGCCGTTGTCGGCACTGATAAAACTGCATCCTCAGCTCCGCTTCAGTGCGGGTCTCAAAAGCGATTTGTAGTTTCTCAAAAATGGTAGTCACCGAGGCCCGGTCCGCGTCGGTCCAGGTCTCCGCCTCCTGCTCAGCTGCGCCGGTTAGCTGCCCCAGCACTACCGCTGCCCGCTGACCGGGCTGATCTTTTTCCGGAACACCTGCATAGCATCAGGCTCCCCATGGTACTGCGGTAGCCAGGTGGCACCGGGCACATAGGACAAGGAGAACGGCATCACCTGGGCGACCGCTGGGCCCGCGGCCCCCCCCCCGTTCCTGCGACCAGAGCAGGGGCTATCCCGTTTCCATCTACGGGCGAGGTGGGAGCTGCAACCGCCACTCCTCCAACAGCTCCGTCGGGCGCAGACATCTTTTTCCCATCCCCCTTGGTACTCTTCAGCACTTCCGTTTGTTGGAGTCGGGGCTTTGCCTTCGCACCTTCCCTGCTCGGAGAAGATGCTCGAGCAGGAGATTTTCGCACCAAGATGGCGGCGCTTCAAAATTTTCGGCCGGACACCGCTGGCGGAGATCACAAGGCGCACTTCTACTGTTAAGTAGATGGGTTCAATCCTGTTCGTGACGCCAAGTTGTCGCGGGCGGGGAGGACGCCGTCGCTACTGCGCTCGCTAACGCTCGGGTCCGGCGCTGCTGCGATGGCTGCTCGGTGGCTCAAGCGGTGGGCCGGATCCGGGGACTCGAGCGGCGCTCCTCGCCCGTGAGTGAAAGGGGTGGTTGGTTTGGGGGATTTAGTCCGTGACGCCACCCACGGGCCGTGGTGAAGATGGGCACCACCGCTGCTGGTGACGGGAATCCCGGGAGCGATGGTAAGGAGCAGCTGGGATGTTGTTTTCCCCCCTCCGTGGGTAGGGGTTGGTGGTCCCGGGACCTGATGAAGTGACGGGGAGGCAGGGTTGGTGAGGTGCAGGGTTGCAGGTACAGCGCGGCGCGGTGCCGGATGGCACGGGTGTACTCACTCAGCAAGAAAGGTACAAAGTCCTCGGTAAACCAAACGGCTGGATGGACGGGTCCCGCAGCTGGCTGCAGTGCTTCTCCCCGGACAGGTGATGGCGGCTGTCTTTCCCTGCACCTTGATGTTCTCTTTCTGACTACTATGGATTCCCAACGGTAGTCCGCTCCCCGGTGTATGTGTACCGGAGAAGCCTGTTTGCCCGCAGACGCTGGCCCTTGGGTCTCTAGCCTAAGGCGGTAGCTGTATACCCTCACGGTGTGGGCTGTTGCCTTCAATCTGGACTTTTGCTGTTGTGAAACCCCTGGGGTTCCAGTCACATTCGGATCTAACTATTGTCGGCGGCTCCAAGCCTGGTCGGGGTCCGATGGCCCTGCCTGTGTGTGCTGGCTTCACTTCGCTCCCCGGTCGGTACCGGCGGGCCGTCGCCCGTCCCAGGTCCTACGGTTCCGCGTTGCTCCACCACGCCTGCAGATGGCCACCACCATGTGCCAACCTTGCTGTCAGTGCCTGGGCCACAAACCCAGACAACCAAGTGCTTGCTCCTCTCACTTCAAACTCCTACACTCTTCTGTCACTTTTCCCGCCTCCAGGCCTGTGAACTCCTCGGTGGGTGGAGCCAACCGCTTAGCTCCGCCCCACCTGGTGTGGACATCAGACACTGGAGGGAGGCAACAAGGGTTTTTGTTTGGCTGGTGTCCCTGTCTAATGGGGTGGGGGGTGTTTGGATGTTATTTGTGACGACCTGGCTAGGCCAGGGCGCCACACAAAAGTGTCCAAAATCGTTCGTCACGGAGAGGTCGCCCTGAATCAAAAAAATCGTTACTTGCATATTAGCGATGTTGTTTGTCGTTCCTGCGGCAGCACACATCGCTATGTGTGACACCGCAGGAGCGACGAACATCTCCTTACCTGCCTCCACCGGCAATGCGGAAGGAAGGAGGTGGGCGGGATGTTACGTCCCGCTCATCTCCGCCCCTCCGCTTCTATTGGCCGGCCGCTTAGTGACGCCACAGTGATGTCGCTATGACGCCGAAAGCACCTCCCCCTTGAAGGAGGGATTGTTCGGTGGTCATAGCGACATCGCTGCACATGTATGTGCGTGTGACGCTGCCATAGCGATAATGTTGACGGGGTCGGGTGCTATCACGCTCGACATCGCTAGCCGATGCTAGAGATGTCACAGCGTGTAAACCCTGCTATACTCTTCTCCGGTGTGGTCGCGGTTGCAGCAATGTTTAACGCCATGTTCCTGGGGCCCACATGACATTGTTATGTCACATGAGCCCTGTGACCAATCAGCGCCTGGCGTCTGTCTCCCCGCCTTCGGACATTTGAGCAAGATGTGAGTGCAGCGTTGACTTCCTGCTCAAACGTCTGAAAATGCAGAGAAGTAAGCCGGCGCTGATTGGTTGCGAGGCCCATGTCTCATAACAATGTCACGTGTGCACTGGGAACGCGACTTCAGACATTGCTGGAACCGCGACCGCACCGGAAGTGAGTATGGGCTTATATATTTTTACAGGGGTGAACAAGGGGAATGAGAAGTGGACAACCCCTTAAATTTGTTACCACTTGGGAGCTGACAGTTTTCAGTCATGGAGGTGTGCCTAAAGCGTTTACAGTCACCATTCACTATATTGTAGGCAGCGGGAGTAGGAACGCACCGCCACTTTGTGTTGACAGCTCATGGTGCAGTCAGCTGTCAATCAAAGCACCGGGGCATGCTCACTGCTGCTCAAAGTGAGCGATGATTGTAATTGCTCTCTGCACCGCCTCTATGACTCAAAGTTCAAAGTGGATTTCAGCTGCATGTTAATCCTACTGTAGGTCTGCAGGTAAACAGCATTTTCCAAGGTGAGAGTTCCCCTTTAAGGCTGGGGCCACACAAGCGTATGATATCCGATGCAAGTGCATTGGATGTGATATGCTAGCTCCCGCTGTGCTGCGAGTGTAAGCCGAGTGTCATACCACTGTGATCCGATCCTGCGATCGGATCACAGCTGCGGAGGAGAGGGAGAGATTTATCTCCTGCTTTGTCAGCTAATGTAATTATCGCACTGCACTCCGGTGTCATCTGAGTGCAGTGCGATGTTTCTCTCGCACCCATAGACTTGTATGGGTGTGAGTGAATACGGATTGGATTCCACCTGCAGCATGCTGAGACTGTTTTCTCGGTTCGTTTAGGGCTGAGAAAATAATCGCAGATAGGAATGGCCCCATAGAGTAACACAGGTCCGGGTGGAATGTGATTTTTTTTATTGCATTTCACTCGGTCCATTTTCCTTGCCGTGTGTACTAGCCCTAACAAAAAGCATCTTGGTGAAACTGAGTCAAGAAGGTGCATCGCTCCCTGCTGGTGTCCAGCATGCCTCGGATCCAGCAAAATGTGGCTTCTGCTTAGCATGCTGGTGAGAACAGAGCCTTAGAAAAACCTTTTACCTCCATACCATAATGAGATTATAGCGATTACTCAGTCTGCTGCTATTATTGGAGACTCGGAGGTTATGGTCAAAAGCAATGAAATAGAAAAAAGTAAGAGTGCTAAGAAATCAAATACCTTACCTAAAACATGGGACCCCTCCAAATGGGGACAAACCTGGGACCCCTCTAAATTTATTTGCCACTTTTTGTAACTACGATCCATTGTAACTCTATTGTAGGGTTTGCTGGTGGCCCCAAATGTCAAGTAAGTAGGACTGTTCCCTTTACAGAAAAGTCCCAAGAGTGCTGCTCCGCAGGTGAAAACTTTAAAGGAGCCGCATTCTCATAACCAATATGGTGCCCGGCAGTCGAAACCCCACTGATCAAAAAGTTATAATATATTCGAACATTATCCCATCACTTTTTATGCTACGTAAAACCTTTAGTAGAAGAATCTCATAAAATATCATATTTGTCGAAACGTTTGTATCTTTGTTACAACGAAGAACTTGGCAATAAAGGTTGTATATAAAGAATACAGCTCTAGGTCAAATGAAAGATGATCGCAACTGGATATAAATGGAAACCTTGTGACACGAGCAGCGTCCTGGAATCTACATTGTGCTACGTGTTTGCTCTCTGGTTTTCCTGTTCTCACATGTATACTATTCTCTTCCTGCACAGCGCACAGACCCCTCCATGCCTGAAATATTGCTGGTCATCATTGTATACCTTTAATAAAATACTGTCATATTTTTCACCCATCTCAGCAGCGAGAGCTGTACCACAGCATGGAATAACCCGCCGGGCATTACCCTCTTTGCTCCTTGTTCTTGAGATTCTTACACCCAAGGCATATATTCATTTTGCCGCCCATAGTTCTGTATCTACATTACTATGGGTTGTTGGCGCCCCTTTGTTGTACTCAGCACGGTCACCATCTGTGCCTGTGTAATAGGGCTGAAAATGGGTCCATCACCCTCTTACAAAATTGAGGACTTGTAAGAATCCCATTGTTATGTTCAGGGTCCTTCAGGGTCTGGAGAACTGGAGGATCCTGTGGTGGGCCCATGCACTTGTTGCGGACGGGGGCCGGACTGCTGCAGGGGCTGCTCGGATCCGGATTCGTTACTGCGGCTAGAGTGGTGGCCGGACCCGGGCTCGTGCGGCCATCCGTCCTCACAACTATAGGAAGGGAGTATTTACAGGGGATTGATTTGCCGGTGACGCCACCTGTGGGTTGCGGTGAGAGTTGGTAGCTGCCTGGTGATGGGACGCCCGGGGCTGATGGAGCGGGGCAGCAAGATGGAATCCCCTCCATGGGTAGGGGAGGTGTAGTCCCGGGGCCCAGGTGAACGGGAGCTGTGGTTGCAGAGAGGGACATGCAGGGTTGGACCGGGGGCAAATGGTGTACTCACAGTTCCAAAGAATTGCACACGAAGTCCAGTGGTAAACCAAATTGCCAGTGACCGATTGCCTCTGGCGGTTGTATTCGGGTCCCACACCCGGGTGTAGCAAACAGGGGTCCCTTCCTCCTGCACTCAGTGTTTGTGTCTTCACTGAGACAACTCCACTTGGAAAGGGGAAGTCCACTCCCGGTACTGTGTATGTTGGGAGCTGTGGCCCGCGAAGTCTGACCCTTGGGATCTCTGTGGGTTCTGACGGACACCCTATCCCCCGCGTTGGGCTTCCGTTTCGCTCTCTGGGCTTCTCTAGAACAAGGCCTGAAAACTCGTCCTCGGCTGGTCAATTGAGAAGGGGGTTTGCAACCTTCCTCGCCCTAGGGTCCAAGTACCCCGACTGTGCACAGCCTCTGGACCGGATTCTCGCTGTCTGCACCGGCGGGCTACAACCCAGCCCCGGTCCACTTTAGGTCTCCCGCGACCGGATCTCCGTCGCCTGTGGTCCTGCTTGCCGTCTGCCACCTAGTCCGGTAGTCCAGGGGCCCCAACCCCTGACTCCACTGCACTTCACACTCCTCTACTGTCAACTGTCAGAACTGTTCTACTGTGCTTCCGCCCCTGACATCTCAGGACACCTAGGTGGGCGCTCCCATCCGCCTGGTCCCACCCACTGGTGTGTCCCTATTGTCACGGGGGGGGGGGGGTGACTAGGCTTTACTGGCTGGTGTTGTACACCTGGGTGTGGGTTTTGTGTTGGACTGACAAGGAGGGTGGAGTATGGTACAACCTCTGTGACTACCTGGTTTTGCCAGGGCGTCACACACTGACACTTGCTGGCAGGGCTGCCAATACCCTTACTAATGTTGCCCAGTGAAGAAGGGGGCCTGGGCTTTATTAAGCCCCTGCCGGGCCCCCCTCCACAGCCGCACTACAACATAGCTAATTTGCATGTGATGTGCTTCGTATGTAAATTAGCTATGTGCTGGCACCAGGGTCTGTGGAGCAGAACACAGGAGCGTCAGCATGCAGCAGCTGCAGCCTCATCACACTGCTGCAGGCAATGCAGAGGTAATGGGGACGCAGTGGGGAAAGTAAGCACTCAATGAGCTGAAAACAGTGCCAAGGATACAGAGTAAGGTCAGGGACCTTAGTGGAGCACTCCCACTCCAGCAGTAAAAGAAAAAACCCTGAAGAAGTTATTTAAGAAGTGTATTATCTTGTATTATACCCTGATATTAGCATGTTCTACCACACAATTGGTGGTCTTATATTTGTTTCTATGTATCTACACAGTCGGCCCCAAGAAAGATTTTCTCTGGTGGGCCCAGGGTACTCCAGTCCAACGTTGGTTATGTTGTTATACCTTGGACTGACAAGGGCTGTGGTGTCCTTTGCCCTTGTCTTGAGTTACTGTTTACCACGTTGCGGTGGGGATACTTCTTAGTTACCTAAGTTGGCCATTTCTTATGCAATATCATGTTAACCTCTTAGGTCTGAATGGACCTTATTGACCTGCCAATTTTCTTTATGTTTTCTTCTACTATTTTCAGCAGAGCCATTTTTTTTTCACTGACATGGCTGCATGGGCTTTGTTTTATGCGGGACACATTGTACCATTTTTAGTGCTATTTTAGGGTGCTTGTAAACTACTGCGTAATTTATATCATTTTTGTTTTTGAAATAAATATAAAAAAAAAACATTTTCTGGGGATTTTTTTGGGTTAAATTTTTTTACTATTTATGATTTATATCATTTATATCAAATAACATGGAAAATTAATTCAATAGCTGAGTGATAACAAGTGTTTGGATACATAATATGTATATTTAAAAAAGAAGTAAAAAATATTTTTTTTTAGTATTTTTTGCAGATGTGGCTAACATTTCTTTTCTTTTATTGCTCATTTTTTCTTACTGTAACTAGGGCATCCTTAGGAGCCCAAGTAACATGTGAAAACAGCTTCCTAGTGTGCCAGGGGTCAAAAGCAGAGTTAAGCTTGGTCTGCTAGAAGCCAGCAGCTCTGCCATGCTGGTAGAGATCTGGCAATCATGCACAGAAGCATTAGCTATGCTATTCTGTTAGCTGCATAGCACTCACTGAGTGCTATATTGTCGGCAAAGAAGACAGAAGTAGTGACAAACCGCTCCTGTCTTTATCCTATGTTCCCTGCCTGTGTGGGAGAGCTGAGGAACGGACCTGCTCCGGCTTGATTGCAGGATCAAGAGCTTTAACCATGCATTGTAAAGTTACATTTTTTTTGTTTGCTACATGTCTGCCAAAAAAAGGATCTTTAATGTAAATAACCTGTGCTTATTGAGCTTCCCCAGCCTAAAAATAGCAGCCACCCGGAATTGCTGCATTCATTAGATGTGACAGTCCCGGCACTTTACCAGGCTCTTTCCGATTGCCCTGGTGCAGTAATAAGGGGTTAATCGCAGCTCACAGCTGCCACTAAGCCCTAGATTAGTGATGGGAGGTGTCTATGCGACCCCTCCATTACTAATCTGTAAGTGAAAAGAAATAAGCACAAACACCGAAAAAATCCTTTATTTGAAATAAAATACAAAAAAACACCCTCTTTCACCCCTTTATTAACCCCCAAAACAACCCTGCAGGTCCAACGTAATCCACACGAGGTCCCACGATAATTCCAGCCCTGCTATATCTGAAGCTCACAGCGAGCACCATAGAACATGATCGCCCGCTGTGAGCTTCAGACAGAGACTAAATGATCTGCACGACCAGCGGTGACGTCACTCAGGTAATATGCGGTAACAGCTGGAGGTTCCCATGGCCCTCCACCTGTGTCCACAGGTAACTTGACTTCAGGTGATATCAGTAAAGTCAGTGACCTCACCTCAGCAGAGAACTGTCAGGTTGAACTGGAGCAGATGCAGCTGTCATTGTCAAGGAGTTCAATCGAGTATTCAACAGCTGCAAGTAGGACAGGATCTCACTTTGCTGCTCTCATTGGTGGGTCATTTCCTGGAACAACTCTGAGTGGAGCGGTCTTGGAATCAGCGGGGTCAATGGCCCAAGCAAACTGTCATGCACGTTGGTGTGGACTCAGTGTGCCACAAACACAGCATATCTTAGAGGGGCATAACTAAGTGCTTACCAGGTATTCACCAGAGGCTCAGATGGTGAGCTTACATTTGGCCGCCGATAGACACCAGGTACCACTCCAGGGCAGTCTCAGGGATCCAGCAGCTGACCCCAGGGGTCCAGGATGCAGGTAACAGGCAAGACTGGATCAGGATTATAGGCAGGGTGGATACAGGTACTGGTCCTGACTGGATGGCTGGTATGGTATGCTGGCTGGCAGGGTGGACATGGGTTCAGGCAGGACAGGCTTGAGTACTGACTGGTAGGTTAGGTTTGGGTACAGACAGGCAGGAGAGATACAGATTAGGGCTGACAGTAAAGATACGGGTTTGGTGACCTGACTACTAACTAGCAGGCACAGAAGTAACTAGGAACTATGTTGCTCAGGCACCTCCCAATGTGGGAAGGTGACTTAAATATCTAGTGCTTCCCAGCAATAAGCTGGGATTTTTTGTGGTTTGCGCACCCTGCCCCTTTAAGAATTGGGAGCAAGCGTGGCCTAAGTGAATTGCTACGACACATGCTCAGGCCATGGGGAGCAGGGGACCGCAGTTGGAGCCGGCACTCATGGAGGAGAGACAGCAGGACGGCCATAGCGGTGAGCATGTTGGCATCCCTGCGGGTACGCCAGCATTACACACATGTCTACACTACTATATGCTTAATTATGCTGTATACATCACATAGGATACACTGGGACTCGTGTATATGCAGTACATACACCAGATAGCAGATGCTGGAGCTGGATTACATATACCAGATAGCAGACGCTGGAGCAAAAACACCAGATACCAGTCGCTGGGGCTTGTATATATACACCAGATAGCAGTTGCTGGGGCTGGTGTATATACATCAGATAGCAGTCGCTGGGGCTGGTATATATACACCAGATAGCAGTTGCTGGGGCTGGTATATATACACCAGATAGCAGTCGCTGGGGCTGGTATATATGTGACGCCCTGGACCAGCCAGGTAGTCACAGATAGAGCCCCGCACAACACCAGTCCCCTAACAAGGTGTCAGCAGCCAAACACTTTAAACCCTAGTCACCTCCCTCAGTGCTTGATGGACACACCAGGGGGCGGAGCCAGGTGGTTGGCACGCCCACTGAGGTGTTCAGAGAGCCTGAGGCAGGAAAAAGAAAAAACAGTTTAGTCTGAGGTCAGTTTGAGAGTGCAGTGGAGGAGGACAGGCCTGTGTGACAGGTCTGTAACAGACTGACAGGTGCCAGGGTTGGAGCCCGGGCACCTTTGGCTAGGAGGCATACGGAGGCCTCTGCCTGCAGGAGGCGGGAAGATGGCTCGTGGAACCGTGGTGGACCGGGACAGGGTAGTGGCCCGCCGGTACCGACCCGGGAAACCGACTGGAAACCGGAGCACAAGTGGGGGTACTCAGACCCTGAAGCTAGGTCCAGAAGCTACTGGGGGCTAGCTAATTAACTGATTGCGTCCAGGACTATAGGTCCTTTCCCACCCAAAGTCCCGACTGAAGATAACAGCCCAACGAGGGGGATAGAAAGATACCGCCACGGCTCAGAAATCCCACGGGCCAGCATCTGCGGGCAAACAGGCTCCTCCGACATACACAAGCCGGGGAGTGGACTCCTGTATTGCAAGTTCAGGTAGTCCAACATCACACAAAACAGGTGCAGGAGAAAGGCAGAGACCACCAACTGGGTGGGGGACCAGACTGCGGCCGGCTGCGGGCACCGACCACCATCACCTTGGTTTACCAGAGACTCGTGTGTGGTTAATAATCGTGAGTACAACAGTGCCCCCCGGCCGCGCACCTCCCTGCATCGCCCAGCTCACCCCCAACGGGTCCCGGGGCGACCATCCCTACCCACGGAGGGGTTAACATCTTGCTGCGCAACATCTCCCCCGGGTGTCCCGCAACTGCAGCGGTGGTGTCCACCTTCACCACATCCCGTGGGTGGCGTCACGAACTTAAACACGGCTTCGGCTGTACACCTAGGTCCCCTAAAACGCCAGCCCCCCCCTTTCAGATCGGAATGACCACAGGGCCCCCCGGGTCCGGAGATGCTTGAGCCACCCACCAGCGAGCCCGGATCCGAGCGGCTCGGCTGCAGCCGAGCGTGGGGCGGTACATATATACACCCGATAGCAGTCGCTGAGTCTGGTATATATACACCAGATAGCAGTCGCTGGGGCTGGTATATATACACTGCTCAAAAAAATTAAAGAGGAACACCCAAATAACACATCCTAGATCTGAAAGAATGAAATATTCTCATTGAATACTTTGTTGTGTACAAAATTGAATGTGTTGATAACAAAATCAAACAAAAATCTTCAATGGAAATCAAATGTTTTAACCAATGGAGGCCTGGATTTGAAGACACACACAAAATTAAAGTGGAAACAAGTCAAAATGAGGCTCAGTATTGTGTGTGGTCTCCATGTACCTGTATGACCTCCCTACAACGCCTGGGCATGCTCGTGATGAGGTTACAGATAGACTATAAGTACATTTTCTGAAAGTAACAACAGTCACCAATCAGTAGGATGTGTACAGGCCTTTGCTGTGAATGACTTCAGCACATCTGCGGCCACAGGACATCACTAGTCTCTCACACTGCTCTGGTGTGATTTTGGTCCACTCTTCTTCCAGTCTCTTCCACAGTTCTTCGACTGTTGTGAGTTTCTTGGCCATAACTTTGTCACCAAGGATTTTCCAGAGTTTTTCTATTGGGTTTGGATTAGGATTGTGGGCGGCCATTTCATTGTTTCAATGTTTTCTGTTTCAAGGAACTGCTTTACCCGTTTTGCTGTGTGACAGGGGGCATTGTCCTGCATGAAAATTGCTGGCTGATTGAGTGATGAACGCAAGTAAGGAACCACGTATTGTTGAAGAAGGTTCTGATAAATACTTGCATTCACTCTGCCATATAGCTGTATGAGAGGTCCAACTCCTGCTGCAGAAAATATTCCCCAAAAGATGACACTTCCTCCACCTCCTTTCACTGACTTCTTAAAGGGAACCAATCATCAGGATTTTCGTGTATAAGCTGCAGCCAGTGCAGTGCTGGCACTATCAGGCACAGTGTGTACATACCATCAGGGGGCAGCTCGGGTGATTAGGCAGTGAAATTCATCTTTATAAAGATTGAAATTTCGTGCACTTTTTGATTGACGTGTGCACCTCTGCAGATAATGTCCGGGCGGGTTATGCAGGAGTTCCCCGCCCCCCCACCAGCCTCTTCCTCCCTCTCTCCTGATGTCCGGGCGGGTTATGCACGTGTTCCCCGCCCCCCCGCGCCAGCCTGTTCCTCCCTCCCTCCCTCTGGCTGTATGTAAATCTAATATATGTATCTAATCTTCAGAAACATGGCGCCGGAGTGGGCCTCTGCGCACAGCGCTTATCTCCGGCGCCATGTTTCTGAAGCCCGCATCACACAGCTTGGTGTTAGAGGGCGGCGCATGCGCCCTCGCTCCTTCAGATCCCGTTGTGACCGCAGGAGCGAGCGCGATCACAACAGGACTGCAGAACAGCTGATCGGAGGACGCGATTACCTGCTGCTCCTGTATCGTGCCGCCCCAGGACACCGGGCCAACACACCAGCCGGTGTGACATCGCTATGGCGCCGCCCTCTCAGACACCAAGTTGTGTAATGCGGGGGCTTCAGAAACATGGCGCCGGACATGAGCGCTATGCGCAGAGGCCCACTCCGGCGCCATGTTTCTGAAGATTAGATATTTACATACAGCCAGAGGGAGGGAGGGAGGAACAGGCGGTGCGGGGGGGCGGGGAACACGTGCATAACCCGCCCGGACATCAGGAGAGAGGGAGGAACAGGCTGGTGGGGGGGGCGGGGAACTCCTGCATAACCCGCCCGGACATTAACAGAGAGGTGCACACGTCAATCAAAAAGTGCACGAAATTTCAAACTTTATAAAGTTGTATTTCACTGACTAAACACCCGAGCTGCCCCCTGATGGTATGTACACAATGTGCCCGATAGTGCCAGCACTGCACTGGCTGCAGCTTATACACGAAAATCCTGATGATTGGTTCCCTTTAACACACTTTGGGTTCAGTCTTTGCCCAGTTTGTGAATGAACATAATGTTTCCCATCAGACCCAAATAAATTAAACTTGCTTTCATCGCTAAAATGGACTGTAGACCACTTCTCCTCTGTCCACACAACATGTTCCTCACCAAAGGTGAGACTAGCCTTTTCATTCTTTCTGGTAATGAGAGGTTTGGTCACTGCAGAGTGGGCTTTCAGTCCAAATGCTCTTATTAAACATCATGACACTGTATGACGAGACAGATCCTTCCCCTGTTCAGTGCTGAACTGGAGAGCAATTCCAGCTGCAATGTTAAAACGATTACCCATCAGAAGTCTCCGCATTATCCTGTCCTCTCTTGCATGTGCCTTTTGAGGGCGACCAGCCGTCTTGGGGGACTTGAAAGAGTTTGTGATGTTGTAAACATGCAATATTCTCAAAATCATAGACTTGGAACGACCAACTTCCCATGATGTGGCTGATAGGTCCTTTGGCTTTCATCTGGACAACCTGCTGCCAGAGGGTTTCAGTCACTTTGGAACAGCACACCATTTTTGCAAAGTCAGTGCAAATTGGAAAGTTAGGCTGCCAGTTACATAGTGTTTGTCAGATAATTAAGGATATTATCAGCAGGAGCCAGATTAACACCAATAACTCGCAGAGATCTGAAAGTGTTCTCTAAGGCTACTTTCACACATCAGGTTTTTTCCATCAGGCACAATCCTGAAAAAAACGGGTAAAACTGATGCGGTACCGCATCAGTTTTATCCCCATAGATTTGCATTATTACCAGATTGTACCTGATGGCTTTGCGTTGCATCGGGTTTTTTCCGGATGCGGCAAAATTAATTAAAGCGGCGGCCGTAGGCAACGTATCTTGCAACGTTTTTTTTTCCTGCAAAAAAAAAAAACGCATTGCGCCGCATCCGGCCACTGCGGCGCATTTTTCAATGCATGCCTATAGACGCCGGATGCGGCGCGATGCGGAAAAAACGCATCCGGCCGCTGCATGCGGTTTCTTCCACTGCGCATGCTCAGTAGCATGCCGCAAGCGGAAAAAATCGGACGGGCCGCATGTAAAAACGTATGCAAAGGATGCGGTATTTTCGCCGCATCCGTTGCATAGGTTTCACAGCCGGATTGAGCCGCACTGCTCAAACCGGATGTGTGAAAGTAGCCTAATTTTGATCCGTGATCTTTTACATTTATCTCATTCACATTTTTATTATGTGTTTTTGAAAATATCCAATTTATGAAATAAGGTTAAAATATTGCTAGGTTACTCATGTTAGGATATAATCACATAGGACGACACAATGACCGCAATATTTAGGAAATTGTGTGTTGTTCTCTAATTTTGATTTCCAGTGTATATCTTTCTTTATATATATTTTTCCTTTGAGATGTATGCAAGAAAAGAATAGGACGGCAGAGAGATCGTCCATGTGACATTTGGTTTTTTTTCCTCACACCCATAGACTTGCATTGGTGAGACTCGTCCGATATATGTGGACATACGCAGCATGCTGCAAATTTTCCTGCCCGCAAGAGGATCATGCAGTGGTCTAATTTACAAATTATTGTTTTTAAGCTGAGTGGAAAAATACAAAATTAATAAAGAATATAAATAGGGATGATCGAATATCACAAATATTAGGCAATATTTGGCTTCGCGAATATTCGACGAATAGGTCGCCGCTATTCGAATATTCGATGCGCAATGTAAGTCTATGGGAAGCCCGAATAGTTCCTATTCGGCAACTATTCAAGTTTCCCATAGACTTACATTGCGCATCGAATATTCGCAAATAGTCGAATAGCAGCCACCTATGCGTCGAATATGGGCGTAGCCGAATATTTGAGGTATTCAATCATCCCTAAATATAAAGCCTTGGTCCTTAACTTGGTGGAGATTGCTTATTGTTAAGCAACTGATCATATTACTTTTCTGGAAACACCAACTTGCATATTTAGATGTACCGTGTCCCTGGTGTCCCTGAAACCACAGGAGAACTGTATAGAATGAATTATTCCGTCTTGACATTGTGATAGTACAATCAGTCATATAGTTTTCATATTAGCATTGACTTTTGGTGTTGGTTTTCCATGCGGTGGTGATCCTACATGAACACTTTATGTAATATTTGTGTCACTTAGATAAGAAACTAAAGAGGAGAACAAAGGGTTCATGGTGACAGAGGTCACACAATAAAACACACGTTAAGCGTCAGACAAATAGGATCAAAGAGCAATGATACCATTACGTAATCGGCAAATCCAACCAGAACAGCAGAACAGGTAGAAATAATCACTCGTGTGTATCTGCTTAGACAGCAGGACGGGAAATAAGGCCTTAAGGGCGCTTTACATGCTGCAACATCGCTAGCGATCTCGTTAGCGATGTGACATGCTAGATCGCAGATACGATCTGCCGAGATCACACATGTGACCGGCGCTATAAAGGCGACCTATGTGTGATCTCTGCAGATCGCATCTGCGATCTGGCATGTCAGATTGCTGGCGATGTCGCAGCGTGTAAAGCACCCTACAGGGGCTATCGGGAACCTCAGACAAGGACGGAACAGTTCAGGAACATGGATAGACTCAGTTATCAATTAAAGAATTTAAATTTACTCCATATGGGGCACAAATTGTTGCAGTTGCCGACAATAGTACATGGTTTGGTGGCTACACTATATGGCACACAACCTGATGGCTAAAGTATATGGCACACAGCATAATGGCTTACAGTATTGTTACGTCCGGGTGCTGGAAACTCTGGACCGTACACCGGTTTCCCCTGAGGAGGCAGCCAGGCTGGTCACCCCGCCAGAGGGTCTTGATGCACGGCAGCCGAAGCACTATCGGTAGTCAGACAGTCCGTAGGAGAGCTGGAAAGGTGGACGTTGCTGAACACACGGAGTCCTGGACGGTAGTCCAGGTGACGAGGCTCAGGGTCCAAGGCCGGGTTGAAGGGTCAGGCGGGATCTGGAACCTGCTGAGCGATGGAACGGGTCACCCAACGGAGCCAGGGACTGGAGACTGGCGGAGCTGCAGAGGTGGTGGAACATCCGCCGAAGTCACCGTCAGGGTACTGTAATGGACGTGGTTCGGAGCGGCTGGCGTGGCAGGACAGGCTCTACGAGACAGGACAGGGTTAATACAGAGCAAAGCAATATGGGGGCCTGAACTCCTAGTCTACCAAACACGTAGAACAGGCCCCGCCCACCAGGAAGGAGAATCCTAATATACCCTGTACCTGTCTATGCAATTTCCTGTTTCTAGGTGCTGGCCCTTTAAGAAAGGGTCAATGACCGCGCGCGCGCCCTAATGCGCATGCGCGAGGCCCGTGTACCAGAAGCCAGTCCAGGGAGCGGTGCAGAGGAAGCAGGAGTGCCCGGCTGAGTGTCCCACGTCGCAGAGGGGCGCCGGGAGCGGGGAGCTGGACGCATGGAGGGCGCCGGCGAGGAAGAGGAGGCCGGGACCGGAGTGGTGAGCAGGGGACACCGCCGGGGAGCGGGGAGCGGGCCATGGGGACCAGAGAGCGGGGCACGGGGACCGGGAAGCGTGACAGTACCCCCTCCCCCACGCCCCCCTCCCCGCAACCGGGACAGGAAAGCACGAATCAGAGGAGTGCCAACATTCTCCCGGGGCTCCCAGGACCTATCCTCGGGACCATAACCCGCCCAGTCCACCAGGAAGTATTGCCGACCTCGTACGGTCTTCATGGCCACGATATCCCTTACCGCATAGATGTCATCGTCAGCGATGGGAGGAAGAGAAGTACCGAGACCAGCGGAGAAGGGACCAAGAACAACAGGCTTGAGCAAGGAGACATGGAAGGAGTTGGGTATCCGCATCGTGGCCGGGAGCTGCAGCTTGTAGGAGACTGCATTAATCTTGCTGATGACTTTAAACGGCCCGATGTAACGAGGACCCAACTTGTACGATGGTAACTTCAATCGGACGTATCTGGATGCAAGCCAGACCAGATCACCTGGGGAGAAACACGGGGGATCCAGGCGCCTCTTGTCGCATGTCTCTTCATCCGCAAAGAAGCACGTTCTAGGGAAGACTTGACAAAGTTCCATATAGCTGAGAAGTCCCGAACCAGAGCATCTGCTGCGGGGACATCGGAAGCCGAGGATACTGGCAACGGAACAGAAGGCTGAAGTCAGTAAACGACCTGGAAGGGAGAGCTGGAGGTGGACTCGCTGATGTGTTGGTTGTGGGAGAATTCAGCCCAAGGTAGGAGCGTGGACCAATCGTCATGATGGATGTTGACGTAATGGCGCAGGAAGGAGGTCAGGATCTGATTGACCCGTTCCACTTGGCCATTCGACTGAGGATGGTAGGCCGAAGAAAAGTCCAAGGATACTCCCAGATGTTTGCAGAGAGCCCTCCAGAAGCGCGAGGTAAACTGAGTTCCTCTGTCGGACACAATGTGTGCGGGGAAGCCATGCAATCGGAATATGTGCTGTATGAAGGAGTCAGCTAGCTCCTGGGCCGAGGGCAGCCCGGCCATGGGAACGAAGTGAGCCATCTTGGAGAAGCGATCCACCACAACCCATATGACCGTGTGTCCGGAGGATAAGGGTAAGTCCGTAATGAAATCCATTGCAATATGTCGCCACGGAACGGAAGGAATGGGCAGAGGCAGAAGACGTCCATAAGGTAGGTGTTTGGGTGTCTTGTTCCGGGCACAGGATGGACAGGCTGAGACGAAGGTTGCGACGTCTTTACGGAGGGACGGCCACCAGTAGTGACGGACAATCGTACTCCAAGTCTTCTTCTGACCAGCATGGCCGGCGATCTTCGAGGCATGGCCCCAGTGCAGGACTCTCTGTCTGTCAGTATCTGAGACATAGGTTTTCCCAGGGGGTATCTGAGTTAGAGCGACAGGAGTCACCGGAATGACTTTACTAGGGTTGATGATGGGCTGGAACGTCTCCTCCTCCAACTCCACGGGCACGAAGGACCTGGACAAGGCGTCTGCCCGCACGTTCTTATCCGCAGGCCGAAAATGGAGTTGAAAATCAAAATCAAATCGAGCAAAAAACAAGGACCAGCGGGCTTGTCGCGGGTTCAGTCTTTGGGCTGACCGCAGATACTCCAGATTCTTGTGGTCCGTGTATATGATTACAGGGTATACCGCTCCCTCCAAGAGGTAGCGCCATTCCTCCAAGGCCAGCTTAACAGCCAGTAGTTCCCAATCCCCGATGGTGTAGTTGCGTTCGGGTGCCGAGAAGCTCTTGGAGAAGAATCCACAAGTGACCATCTTTCCGGAGGAGGAGTTCTGCATCAACACTGCCCCGGCTCCTGAGGAGGAGGCATCTACCTCTAAGGTGAACTGGCAGTTCAATTCAGGGCGATGGAGAACCGGGGAAGAAGCAAACGCCTGTTTCAAGGAGCTGAACGCGGCATCGGCGGCCGGTGGCCAGTCCTTAGGATTAGCTCCTTTCTTAGTCAAGGCAGAGAGAGGCGCAGTCAAGGCAGAGAATTGCGGGATGAATTGCCGATAATAGTTCGCAAAGCCGAGAAAGCGTTGGATGGTCTTCAGTCCGGAAGAAGGAGGCCAGTTGATGATGGCAGACACTTTCTCTGGGTCCATCTGCAGGCCAGTGTCCGAGATTACATAACCCAGGAAGGGAAGAGACGATTTTTCAAAGATGCACTTCTCGTACTTGGCGTACAGACGGTTCTCTCTAAGCCTCTGGAGAACTAGCTGCACGTTCTCTCTGTGGGTCTGTAAGTCCGGAGAGAAGACCAGGATGTCATCCAGATATACTACGACACAGACATAGAGGAGATCTCTGAACACGTCGTTCACCAATTCTTGGAAGACTGCCGGAGCATTACACAGACCAAAGGGCATGACACAATACTCGTAGTGCCCATCCCGAGTGTTGAATGCGGTCTTCCATTCGTCTCCAGAGCGAATGCGAACCAGGTTATAGGCCCCACGGAGGTCCAACTTTGTGAATACACGAGCTCCTCGGAGCCGATCGAATAGTTCGGGAATAAGTGGCAGAGGGTATTTGTTTTTTACGGTGATCTGGTTTAATCCCCGGTAGTCAATGCAAGGGCGCAGATCACCTTCCTTCTTCTTGACGAAGAAAAAACCTGCTCCGGCAGGGGACGAAGATCCCCGAATGAACCTTTTAGCCAGGCTCTCGGTGATATAAGCAGACATAGCCCGTGTTTCAGCAGGGGACAAGGGGTATATCCTTCCTCTAGGAGGCGTAGTTCCTGGCAGTAGATCGATGGCACAGTCGTAGGGACGATGAGGCGGTAGTACCTCTGACTCCTTTTTATCGAAAACGTCCGAGAAGGACCAGTAGGCAGAAGGTAGTCCTGGTAGAGACTCTGGAACCGGAGGTCATCGAATGGGCTGGATGGATTTCAGACATCTCTCGTGACACGAAGAGCCCCATCGGGTAATTTCACCTGTACTCCAACTGACCGACGGTTCGTGTGCCCGTAACCATGGGAGTCCCAGCAGGATCTGATGAGACATACGCGGGAGGACGTAGAAGGAGATCTTCTCGGTGTGCAGGGCACCGATCCGTACTTCCACAGGCTTGGTGATCAGTGAGACGGTGTCAGAGAGGGGTCTCCCATCTACAGAGGCGATCACCAGTGGTTTTTCTAGTGGGAGGACAGGCACCTGGTACTTATCCACCGTGGCCTGGTGGATGAAGTTGCCTGCTGCTCCGGAATCGAGATACGCCTCTGCCGTGAACCGGGTCTCTTCTGTAGTGACTTGAATAGTCCAGGTAACGGAGTCTGAGAGAGTCCCAGCACCTAGGATGGCCTCTCCTACCAAGCCTAGGCTTTGGAGTTTCCCGGCTTCTCGGGACAAGAGCGTAGCAGGTGTGTACCATCACCGCAATAGAAGCAGAGACCCTTTGCTAGTCGTTCTGCTCTGCGTTGCTCCGACTGCCTCAGGCGGTCAATCTGCATGGGCTCGTAGGTAGACGCGCCAGGTGACGCCAACTGGGGAGCGATGGACCTCTGGGGTGGAGAGGTGTGCCTTATCGGACGCCTCTCGCGGGACACCTCTTTGGATCATTCCTGAAAGCGAAGATCCACTCGAGTCGCTAGAGCAATCAGGGCATCCAGGGTGGAAGGCACGTCACGACCAGCCAGCTCATCTTTAATACGACCCGAGAGTCCCTCCCAGAAGGCAGCGGTTAGGGCCTCGTTGTTCCACCCTAGTTCAGAGGCCAAGGTACGAAAACGAATAGCATATTGGCCCACCGTCAGAGTCCCCTGATGTAGCCGGAGGAGGGATGAGGCAGACGCGGAGGCGCGTCCGGGCTCGTCAAAGGTGCTACGAAAAGCCTGCAGGAACTCCTGGATGTCGGTGGTTACCGGATCCTCCTTCTCCCACAAGGGGTTCATCCAAGCCAGTGCCTCTCCCTCTAGATGGGACATCATGAACGCGACCTTGGCTTGGTCAGAGGCAAAAAGGTGCGGCAGCAGCTTGAAATGGAGGGAGCATTGATTTATGAATCTCCTGCAGGTCTTGGGATCTCCAGCGTACCGGGGAGGTGAGGCCAAACGGAGTTTGGAAGCATCCGAGGAGGCTGCCACAGGAGCTGCGGCCGTGGATTGTGCAGTGGAAACCTGAGATGCCAAGGACGTGGCAGTTGCTTGTAGCGTGTTCAGGCGGTTATCCACAGAAGACATGAAGGACAGCATGCGGGTCTGGGTCTCGCGCTGTCGTGTGAGTTCCTGCTGCAAGGCCGCTAGTGCTTCGGCAGGATCCATGGCCTGTTCTAGCTGTTACGTCCGGGTGGTGGAAACTCTGGACCGTACACCGGTTTCCCCTGAGGAGGCAGCCAGGCTGGTCACCCCGCCAGAGGGTCTTGATGCACGGCAGCCGAAGCACTATCGGTAGTCAGACAGTCCGTAGGAGAGCTGGAAAGGTGGACGTTGCTGAACACACGGAGTCCTGGACGGTAGTCCAGGTGACGAGGCTCAGGGTCCAAGGCCGGGTTGAAGGGTCAGGCGGGATCTGGAACCTGCTGAGCGATGGAACGGGTCACCCAACGGAGCCAGGGACTGGAGACTGGCGGAGCTGCAGAGTTGGTGGAACATCCGCCGAAGTCACCGTCAGGGTACTGTAATGGACGTGGTTCGGAGCGGCTGGCGTGGCAGGACAGGCTCTACGAGACAGGACAGGGTTAATACAGAGCAAAGCAATATGGGGACCTGAACTCCTAGTCTACCAAACACGTAGAACAGGCCCCGCCCACCAGGAAGGAGAATCCTAATATACCCTGTACCTGTCTATGCAATTTCCTGTTTCTAGGTGCTGGCCCTTTAAGAAAGGGTCAATGACCGCGCGCACGCCCTAATGCGCATGCGGAGGCCCGTGTACCAGAAGCCAGTCCAGGGAGCGGTGCAGAGGAAGCAGGAGTGCCCGGCTGAGTGTCCCACGTCGCAGAGGAGCGCCGGGAGCGGGGAGCTGGACGCATGGAGGGCGCCGGCGAGGAAGAGGAGGCCGGGACCGGAGTGGTGAGCAGGGGACGCCGCCGGGGAGCGGGGAGCGGGCCATGGGGACCGGAGAGCGGGGCACGGGGACCGGGAAGCGTGACAAGTATACACAACTTGATGGTTATTGTGTCTGGGACACAGCTTGGTGGTTACAGTATACAACGCACTGCTTGACAATTATGGGTAACTCTAAAAAGCCCAAAGATTCTGTGTATAGCTGTGATGCCCCTGGACTAGTTAGGGCGTCACAGGGTACTGCACCTGCTGCCCTTTAGTGCAGGGCTCAACCCCCCATGGTTCTGGGTTCCCAACCTATGGTACTACCTCCATCCGCATCCAAATCCCAACCACACCTCACACCACACCCTGTCAGACACACCAGTGGGCTGCTGAGCTGGAAAAGGGCCGCCCACCTAGGGGTCAGGCAGACTGGTGGGAGGGAAGGAAGGAGAAGTAGAGAGTTGAGTGTTAGCCCTCGAGAAGTGAGGAGCTAGGAGTGTGTGGCTCCCAGGGGGTTACAGGTTGGGTCGCAGACAGTGGCCTGGGCCCTGAGGAGTCGGAGACCCGGTCGCAGGTTTTTGAGGCTGGGTGCCTAGACCTGGTCTTGGAGGACAGTCAGCAGCTCGAGTGTAATAACCGGTCCGGGGCCGGAAGCACGGCATGGTACAGGACCCTAGTCGGGGGGTAGATTCAGGTAACCCAGCAATTAACCTATGGAGGATAGTGACTTTATGGACTGTCCCCAAGAAGCTCAGAGATCAGGAGCACTAGCGCAACGAGGGGGATAGGGCTTTCCAAACCAAGCAGCCCACATAAATCCCAAGCGTGAGCCCCTGAGAGCACAGCTCCACTACCAACAAGCAGGGAGTGGGGCCTGGACAGCTTTACGCTAACGGGCCACCAGAACACTTCTAATTTATGCATGGAGGCAGGCTCCGGACCTCCCGGCAGTACTATAGGGGACGGATACCCGGACAGGCTCCCCCAAGAGGGCAGCGGCACCTAGAGACTTGGTTTACCTTGTTGCCACAGTCTGCTTTGCGGTCGAATCATCACCAATACTGCCTGAGTGAGTATGTCGCGGGCGGAGGAAAGGACGCCACGCTCTCCCACTGCTCGGGTCCGGCTGCCGCGGCTGCTGCGGCCTGCCGCTGCTCGGTGGCTCGAGTGATGGGCCGGATCCCGGGGACTCGAGCGGCGCTCCTCGCCCGTGAGTGAAAGGGGGTTTTTGGGTGTGGGGGTTGTTTATTCTCCGTGACGCCACCCACGGTTGTGGTGATTTGTTGACACCACCGCTGCTCTGTATGGGGATCCCGGGAGGGATGGTATGGAGCAGCCAGTTGTTGTGTTGCCCCTCCGTGGGTAGGGGTTGGTGATCCCGGGGCCCAGTGATGAAGTGGGAGATGCAGGGCTTGGTGGGCGCAGGGACGCGGGGGCAGCGCTGTGCCTTGCGGCACTGTGGTACTCACTCAGCCTGAGACGATGACACAGTTCTCGGTAAAACACACGGCTGGAAAGACGGTTCCCACGGACGGCTGCACTTGCTTTCCCCAGTAGGTGACGGTCCCTCTGTCCTGCACCTATGATGATAATGGTTGCGATGGGTTCCCACCGGTAACCCGCTCCCCGGCTTGGATATGGGCCGGAGGAGCCCTACTTTGCCCGCAGGCGCTGGCCCTGAGAAACTGGTGCCCTGGCGGTGGCGGTGTCTCTCCATTGCAGTTGGACTGTTGCCTTCAATCGGGACTTGGTTGTTGGGAGACAGACGTCCCCTTCACTGACGGATTTGGCAAATTATGGCGACTCCTAGCCTTGCCAGGATCCGAAAGGCCCCTGCCCTGGTGCTGACTGTTCTTCGTATACTGCTCCAGACCGCCGGGTCACCACCCATCCGCGGTCCTTCCAGCAACCTCCGAGCAGTCCCCCTGCAGACTATCACCGCCGTCTGCTGACCTTGCTGTCACTGTCCGGGGCACACACCCGGACCAACTTCAGGCTTCCTTAACCGTCACTTTTTACTCTTTTTCTCTTTAGCTCCACTGCTACTTCCTTCTACTTCACTCCCCTCAACTGCACTGCCTGGTTCTCCCGCCTCCAGGGCTGTGAACTCCTTGGTGGGCGGAGCCAACCGCCTGGCCCACCCCCTGGTGTGAACATCAGCCTCTGGAGGAAGGCAACAAGGATTTTTGGTGGCCTAGGTGTTCCTAACTGGGGTGTAGGGTGTGGTGGTGTTGTGACCTGTGACCCCTGGCTTGCCCAGGGCGTCACAAGTACATGGTCCTCCCTTTCTTCCAACTAGCGCTGCGCTCCCCTACAACCAGCATATCACCATCCAGAGTACCGAGGCCTCCCCTACCCATGGAGGGAACGTCATCTGGCTGACCCGCTCCATCTCCCCCGGGTGCTCCCATCGGCAGCGGCGGTACTCCCCTTACCGCGAACCACGGGTGGAATCACAAACTCTTATTCCCTGTAAATAGTCCCCTTTACATTTGAGTTGCCGCAAGCCCCCGTGTCCGGAGACCCTCGAGCCACAGCAACCTCCGGCTCCGAGCAGTTCGACAGCTGCAGGGGCAGCACATAGGTTGTTCCTGCAAAGTTCAGGACTTGCACAGTCATGGTCATAAGTCTTGGCACCCTTGAAATTATTCTAGAAAATGAAATATGTCTTCCAGAAAATCACTGCGGTTATACATGTTTTCTTATACACATTTATTTTCATTGTGTGAATTGGAACAGCACAAAAAAAAAAAGAGAAATTGGACATATTTTCACTCAAAACTCCAAAAATCGACTGCACAAAATTGTTGGCATCCTCAACTTAATATTTGGTTGCTCACCCTTTGGAATAAATAACTGCAATCGCTTCCTATAAGGCTGCTTTCATATATCCGGTTTTTGTCATCAGGCACGATCCGGCGAAAAAACGGATCCGTCACATCAGTTTTTTCCATGCGTTCCTTCTGTTTTTTGATGGATCCGTTGTGATACTGAGCATGCTCAGTTCAAAAAAACGGATCCGTCTTTGGTTTCAGTCATATGCCGAATGACGACGGATCCGGCGCCCATAGGCTTCCATTATACAACATGCCGAACAGCGCCAGATCCAGCATGGTCCGTTTTTTTGCCGGAGACAAAAAACGTTGCATGCTGCATCCTTTCCGGCAGCCGGAAGAAGATATTTCGCCAGATCCGTCAGACGCCGCATGCAACGCAAGGCCATCCAGCACAATCCGGCGCTAATACAAGTCAATGGGGAATAAAACGGATCCGGCGCCGGATCCGTTTTATCTGCATTTTGCCATATTATTTATCTGCATTTTGCCATATTGTGCCTGACGGCAAAAACTGGATGTCTGAAAGCAGTTTAACCACCAACAGCTTCTTCCACCTCTCCCCTGGAAATTTGGACTCTTCTTTTGCAAACTGCTCCTGGTCTTTCATACTTGAAGGCATCTTCTCCCAATAGCAATTATAAGATCTCTCCACAGGTGTTCAATGGGATTTAGATCTGAACTCATTGCTGCCACTTCAGAACTCTCCAGCGCTTTGTTTCCATCTATTTCTGGGGGCTTCTTGAAGAATGTTTGGAGCTTTCTGACAGCGGGCACTACATTGCGACCCCAAATCCTTGGGTAATATTCAGATGTCATGATGCCTTGCACACAGTCAAGGCACCCAGTGCCAGAGGCAGCAGAACAACCCCAAAACATCTTTGAACCGCCACCATATGTGAGTGTAGGTACTGTGTTCTTTGCAGGCCTCATTCATGTTTTTGGTAAACAGTAGAATGATGTACTTTACCAAAAAGGTATAGCTTGGTCTCATCTGTCCACAAGATGCTTTTGCAGAAGGATTTTGGCTTTTTCACTCACATTTTGTTAAACTGTGGTCTACCTTTTTATGTCTCTGTGTCAGCAGTGGGGTCCTCCTGGGTCTCCTGCCATAGCGTTTCATCTCATTCAAATGTGGATGGATAGTTTGCGCTGATACTGATGCACCCTGATCTTGCAGGACAGCTTTAATTTCTTTGGCACTTGATTGGGGCTGCATATCCACCATCCAGACTATCCTGCGTTGCAACCTTTCATTAATTTTTCTCTGCTGTCCACGTCCAGTGAGATTAGCTACAGTGCCATGAGTTGTAAACTTCTTGATTATGTTGTGCACCGTGGACAGAAGGAACGTCAAGATCTCTGAAGATGGACTTGAGATTGTTGATGTTTTTCAACAATTTTGTTTCTCAAGTCCTTAGACAGTTCTCTTCTTCTTTTTCTGTTCTCCATGATTTTTTATTTTTTTTAATCAAAATTTTTTTTAATAAACTTTTGTACATTCAAAATTAAGACAAACACCTTGCACAAAAGGATAACCCACACTCCCCTACCCCATATCACATTAAAACTTCTATTACCGTAGGCCCCATAGGGTCTGTCCTATGCATAAAAAATAGACAGCAAGGAAAGAAAATGACACACAATGCAAAGACTGAGTCAACTTCTTCCCTTTTTACCTGGTTTCAGGTGTGATTTTCACATTGCCCACACCTTTTTCTTGCCACAGGTGAGTTTGAATGAGCATTACATGCTTCAAACAAAGTTGTTTACCCACAATTTTGTAAAGATGCACATTTTGGGGGTTTGTGTGATATTATGTCAAATTTGCTTTTATTTTCCGGGGTTTTTTTTTGTGTTTCTGTGTTATTCCAATACACTCATAGGAAATACATATGTGTATAACAAAACATATGTAATTGCAATAATTTTCTGGGAGAAAAATTTCATTTTCTGGAACAATTTCAAAGGTGTCAACACTTTCGGCCATCACTGTATGACTCCAAGATGTGTTAACATACAATTTCTCTCCATACAGAGTCCCTGTACAATCCTCTCTCCTGCTGGTGTGCGCATGTCTTAGGCCTTATTCACACGTCAGTGCTTCTGGTACATATATGGCAGTTTTCATACGTACCAGATTCACGGACATACGCAGACCCATTAAAATCAATGGGTCTGCTCACACATCAGTGATTTTTCACTGACTATGTTAACGTGTGGCGCATGCGCGTGTCCGTGTGCTCCTCAAGAAATCAAAGAGCTGTGGAGAGAAAAAGCGCACATAGGGTCTTATCTGATAAGTCAACGCGTTTCAAAGGCATGTCCGCCTTCTTCATCAGGACAAGAAAAAAACAGCATGCTTTTGAAACATGCCTTTGAAACGTGTTGACTTGTCCTAAATAAAGAAAATAAAGTAAAGAATCCATCACATCGTCTGGCTTCATGGTTTTAGCGCAGTATTGAACCCGATTTTCTTATCCATTTATAATGCTCCTCAAGAAGACATGTCCATTTTTTTCTGGCATCACTGATGTCCCACGGACCACTCTATGGTGTGATCCGTGAAACACGGACCAGAAAAACACGTACATTGAAAATAAAATGATTTTTATATTCACCTACTCCAGCAACGCTGTCTCCGGCCTCTGCTGGCTGCTGCTTCCTGCTCGGCTAATTACTGTCATGCATATTAATTTATGCATGGCACAGTTGACCCGGAAGTAGCTGCAGAGGTGACACAGTTCAGCACCACAGACAGCAGGAGCAGGGACAGGTGAGTTTATCTCCATGTGCAATCACGGAGCACAGATTGTACATGGACAACCCACCTGTGGTGTGAATCATGGCACACGGAGGGACATATGTGTTTTTTTACACGTCAGTGAAAAACATCTGTGTTTTTCACTTATGTGTGAAACAGGCCTTACAGGGAGCCTTTGCTGGAGCCTAAACTCACTGATCCACACACGAATCTAGCTTATACCCCACCTGTGGACAGTGCAGATCACACAGACATGACTAAAGGTGGTGTCACACATAGCGACGCAGCAGCGATCACGACCAGCGATCTGACCTCATCAGGATCGCTGCTGCGTCGTTACATGGTCGCTGGTGAGCTGTCAAACAGGCAGATCTCACCAGCGACCAGCCCCCAGCCAGCAGCGACGCGTGGAAGCGTAACTAAGGTAAATATTGGGTAACCAAGGAAAGCACTTCTCTTGGTTACCCGATATTTACTTTAGTTACTAGCGTCTGCCGCTCTCACGCTGCCAGCTCCCTGTTCCCTGCACTCCTAGCCAGAGTACACATCGGGTTAATTACCCGATGTGTACTCCAGCTACTTATGCAGGGAGCAGGGAGTTGGCACTGGCAGTGTGAGAGCGGCGGACGCTAGTAACTAAGGTAAATATCGGGTAACCAAGGAAGAGAGTTCTTGGTTACCCGATGTTTACCGTTGTTACAGCTTACCGCAGGCTACCAGACGCCGGCTCCCTGCTCCCTGCTCGCTTCAGTTCGTCGCTCTCTCGCTGTCACACATAGCGATGTGTGCTTCACAGTGGGAGAGCAACGTCCAAAAAATGAAGCAGGTCATTCAGCAACGACCGGCGACCTCACAGCAGGGGCCAGGTCGTTGCTGGATGTCACACACAGCGACAGCGACGGGACGTCGCTGCAACGTCACAGAAAATGGTGACTTAGCAGCGGGGTCATTGTCGTCGTCGTCGCTGTGTGTGACACCACCTTAAGCCTTGAAGTGGCACCAAGCCACCCTTATTTATATATAGAACTCCTACTATAGATAAATAAGGGACACACTTCAATGACTTGAAGACCTGCTAGTCGAGTCGTTCATAGTTTCAAGATTGGTAAGGTTGAAAAAAGACACAGAACTATTGTATGCATCCTATAATTCTAGTGTGTTGATTCAGAGGAAGGCAAAAAACCCATAAGTGCAGATCCACATATATATTTTACTCACTTATATTATATGCCACAATATTCTGCTGCGCTTTACTTACTAACAATGTTATTACTGTCCCACCATTGGGGTTCATAGTCATAGTCTAGAGTTCCTTATCATCATTATGTGTTTTGAGTGTGGGAGCAAATATGGGGAGAATAAACAATCTCGTTGCAGCTAATGTCCCTAGGGTATAGTTCCACTTGCGTATGACTCGTGCGAGTCTCGCATCAGTATCACCCGGCACGGCCGCACACGCTCCTGACAGGAGCAGGTCGGCTGCATGTATTTCTATGCAGCTGCACACTGGTGTTCGGAGTGCATCAGTCTGTGCTGGGTCATACCGTTATGAGACTTGCACGAGTCATACGAGTCAATCCTTAGGCTGCTTTCACACATCCGGTTTTTCCAATGCGGCACAATCCGGCACTTTGCAGAAAAATCGCAACCGTTTTTTTTTGCTACCGGTTGCGTTTTTCCTGCATAGACTTTAATTAGTGCCGCATGGGCTTGCGTTCCGTCCGGTTTTTGCCGCATACGGCAGATTTAGCCGATGCGGCGGCCGGATGGAACGTAGCCTGGCACATTTTTTTGTGAAAAAAAAAACGCATCGCATCGCGGCCGATGCGGTGCATTTTCCAATGCATCCCTATGGATGCCGGATGCGACGCGATGCGGCAAAAAACGCATCCGGCAGCCGCATGCGGTTTTTGCCACTGCGCATGCTTAGTAGCATGCCGCAAGCGGCAAAAACCGGACGGGCCACATTTAAAAAACTTATGCAAAGGATGCGGTGTTTTCACCGTATCCGTTGCATAGGTTGCACAGCCGAATTGAGCCGCACCGCTCAAACCGGATGTGTGAAAGCAGCCTTAGTTGGATTTGTGACCAGAATCACAGTGCTGCAAAGGAACAGAGATTACTATTGCTCCATATTATGGTAAAACTCCTCCCCGACTCTAGGTATGGCAATCAAAACAAACCTTTGGATCAACGCCGTATCTGCGGATATCTACTACTCATAAACTATTATTTAATACTTTTCAGGAAAGGTACTCAGGTGCTTCTTGAACTTTGACCATTCTAACATTGTGAGTTGGAGAGTTCTATGGTATGACTGTAGTAAAGGATTGCTGTCGGTGAGGATAATGAAGTCTTCTTTCCTCTACTGGTAGAACCTGCCCCCTGGTTGTCGCTTCAGGACTAGGTGTAAAAGGATTATTAGAAAGATTCTATCCCTTCATATATTTGTAAATTTCAAGATCGCCCCATAACCGTATTTTTTCTAAACTTAAAAACCCCAAGTTTAATATCGTGTCTTGGTGCCTTCATCCACACATCAGTTTAAGGAAGTGGTCCAACATACAAAGTAAATTTCATCCTAAAAGCCTATCTATTTAATTAAATAAAATAAACTAATTTCTGATATACTTTAATTAAAAATTCCCTCTGCTTCTCTACTTTTTTTTTTTATAACTCTTTGTTTGAGAATCCCAGTGCTTGCTGAGATACACAAATGAAGAGTCATCAGTGGGCTGCAGTAACAATGATAGTACCTGCCTCCTCCCTGAACTTAACCATCATCAGTGGGCTGCAGTAACAATGATAGTGCCTGCCTTCTCCCTGAACTTAAGCATCATCAGTGGGCTGCAGTAACAGAGGTAGCCACTGTCTGAAATGAAGCATCATCAATGGACAGTAGCTGCATTATCTGCAGCAGCCCGTCGTGCCACCTTCCAGAAATGAGGTGTTGTTAGTGGACAGCAGCTGTGGTAGCTGTAGCAGCTCCTGCCCCTCAGTCAAACAAAGTGTCATCAGTGACTCTCGTTTCAGGGGCTGGTCTAGTCCCAGGGCAATGTGCATTATGCACAATGACAGCGTGATCTTTGTTGTTTGCTCAGATCAGTAATAATGAGCAGGAACAAAAGAGCGCCCTGTCAGTGTGTATTCTAAGACTACACATACACAAACAGTATGTTCTTCTCCGATGTTTCTCAAGATTTCCCCCCAGTAAGCAGGAAGCCTGGGAAGCGCTGTGCTCCTACAAAATCCTTCATCAATTGCTGGATCTGTCTTACCATTAAGGAGTGTTTCACAGTTGGAGTTTCTGCTCGTTTTCATGATGGTCCATACAAAGTACTTTGATTTCTTTTCCATAAATCTTTATTGGATCTGTTGTTGTTTTGTAACACCAGCATCCCTGCATTGATCTCCTCACCAGTTTTACTCACAACCGTGGCCTGCCCGTGCCTCGCTGCCTTCCTTACCCACAGTCCCCCACCTGTGTGTCCTCTGCTTCGTCCTCCCGGGGCCTATGCATGCCGCACAGGTTTCTCAGGAATGTGCCTAGAGCCAGTGCGCCATTTACTGGAATTACTTAGTGATATTTAAGGCAATCTCCTACTAGGGGAGATGCCTGAGAAAAGTGATTAGTTAGTGATTAGCTAGCTGTCAGATTTCCTTTTCCACTGTCCATGTATAGTGTACAGAGTGTACACAGTGTACATTTTTCCTGTTCCCCAGTACCTGTCTACACTAGTGACTTTGATTGTCTGTCATGGCCGTGCTATTAGTATCAGCTGCCCTAGTGGTTCCTTTCTACACTAGTGACTCCTTTCTACACTAGTGACTTTGCCTGTCCATCCTGGACATCTCTGGGGGTTGTCTGCCATAATCTCGGTCATTGCCCTGGGAGTGGTACCTGGTGTCTGCCTTTCAGTGGGCGCTTAGTCAAGCCCCTTCCACTAATGGGTGAGCCCGGAATCCCCCTGTGGTCCAGTGGTTCCACTTCAGCTCGCCGCCTCACTATCACTAGTGGCGAGTATTACATGCCATACTTTGATCGGAAATGCAGTGATTCTTAGGGGCACTTTGCACACTACGACATCGCAGCTGCGATGTCAGTGAGGTGAAATCGAAAGTGACACACATCCGGCGTCGCTGTCGACATCGGAGTGTGTAAATCGTTTTTGATACGATTAACGAGCACAAAAGTGTCGAAATCGTATGATCGGTGTAGTGTCTGTCATTTCCATAATGTCGCGGCAGCGACAGGTACGATGTTGTTCCTCGTTCCTGCGGCAGCACACATCGGTGTGTGAGAAGCCGCAGGAGCGAGGAACATCTCCTTACTTGCGTCCCACGGCTTACGCCGGCTATGCGAAAGGACGGAGGTGGGCGGGATGTTTACGTCCCGCTCATCTCCGCCCCTCTGCTTCTATTGGCTGTCTGCCGTGTGACGTCGCTGTGATGCCGCACGACCCGCCCCCTTAGGAAGAAGGCGGGTCGCCGGCCAGAGCGACGTTGCAGGGCAGGTAAGTGCATGTGAAGCTGCCGTAGCGATAATGTTCGCTACGGCAGCTATCACAAGATATCGCAGCTGCGACGGGGGCGGGGACTACCATCGGATTTCGATGTCGTAGTGTGCAAAGTACCCCTTAGATGTCTATGTTCTGCACCAACAACAAGCACTGTGAACCAGGCCACTTATGGAATTGAAGGGGCAGCTTCCTCTGGCAGGACAGTGTGGTCACTGATATTATATAGCACGTTTCAGTGCTGGGTCCTTTGTATTCCAGGAAAATGTGGTAAATAAGATACAGATTTAGGTTGGAAGTGTTTCTCACTCTCGTGCAACATCCAGGGGGACAACTCATCAAGCTCTACTCCACGTCACACTGCCCACAACACTCATTTGCTCACTGTATCATTATCTGGTGGTCTCACTCTCTGACCACCAACCACTGGGGATCTAAACTCATTTTCTAAATTGGCCCATCCTTGAGCAGTCATTCCAACTAAAGTTGTGGTTTATTAGTCAATGCAATTCAAAGTACATGGATGAAGAAGTCTTTATCAGGTTTTGTCCTGATGAAAACGTATGTGTACTTTTAAACGTATTGATCAATAAACCACATGTCTACTTTTCCTGTTTCTTGCTCATCGCTGGATCAGTGGCAGAGCAGATTTTAATACAGAAAATAGAAAAAGTAGTTCAGCTCACCCTTCCTAAAGTCCAGGTCAGGATCGGTGTTGGTGCACGGAGCTGCCCTGGCCTCAGGCAGAACCCAGACAAGGAAACTAGAGTATGATCTCCAGCACTTCAAAGAAGGTTAAAAATATTTATTGAGGTTCTATTAAAAAAGATCCATCGATCATGAAAACAGTGAGGGGGGGACACATTAAGAAAAATCCAACATGTTTCAGCTAGTAGAGCCTTATTCAAGGTTTGCACTTACATGTCTATTGTGCACACAGATATACTGAGAAGTTTCACTTGGAATGGAAAGGAACCTGGAAACAATTTCCAGTAATTGCTAGTAGAAAAGTCTCTATAGCAAGCACCTGAAAAAATGCATGTATGAAACACCCAAGTAAAGTGAACAGGTGCATATAGGTGCGTGCACACATAGACAAGAAAAAGGATGTATATAAAATAAAAAATACCAAAAATGTATACAGATAAAAACGAAACATATATAATACAATACAAAAAATATACATTGTTATATTGCAAAATGAGATCCTGCCGAACATTTAGGCTATGTGTCCACGCTGCGGAAAATGCGCGGATTTTGCCGCGGATTTCTCGCGGAAAAGCCGCGGATTTCCCAAAAATCTGCAGCAGCGGCACTTCCCAGCCATTTCTATGGCATTTTGGAAATGCTGTGCCCATGCTGCGGATTTTTCCGCGGCGGATTTGGTGCTGATTTTGATCCGGAAAAATCTGCAACATGTCAATTATTGTTGCGGATTTTGATCTGGATTTTGGCTTTAAAATTGAGGAAAAAAAAAAAAAAATCAGCACCAAAATCCGCATCAAATCCGCACCTTTGAAAAGGTGCGGATTTTGCGGGAAAGCTGCGGATTTTGATGCAGAAAAATCCGCAGCAACATTCTCTCGTGGACACATAGCCTAAGACCTAGGGGTTGGCGTGTAGCTAGTTTAAAAATCCAGTAAGATTCACGATTTAGTATAGTTCTATGATAATCTCCACCTCTGGCTGATTTGAAAACACTTTCAATACCTTGAAATTTAAAGGCAGAAATATCACCCCTGTGTACATTAATGAAATGTCTTGATACTTCTGATACATTAACAGCTTGCAGATTACAGGCATCAGATAAATGCCTTCTGATGCGCTGTTTTAGGCCGGTTTCACACATCCGGCTTTTCGACGGTTTGCCGGATCTGGCGCTCTCCCGTACAGACAATACAGTACAGTGACAGCGCTGTAACTTCCGGGTCACATGCGCCGGTCACATGACAGCATGTGACCGGCGCTTGTTGCGCTGTCACTGTACTGTAGTCACTGTATGGGAGAGCGCCGGATCCGGCAAACCGGCGAAAAGCCGGATGTGTGAAACCGGCCTTAGTGGACAAATAGTACATCCTACATATTGAATGTTACATTGTATACATTGTACCAAGTAAATGACTCCTGCAGTGTTACAATTAATGTAACTTTTCATAGAAAAACTCTCTTGTGTTACACAGGAATGAAATGTTTTAGATTTGATCACATATTTACAAGAGAGACATATACTGTGTCCACAATTAAAAAAAACCTATGCAATTGAGCCATGTAGGTCTTTTGGGAGAAATATCATTTACCATGCTTGGTGCTAGTAGATTGGATAGTGTAGGGCTGCTTCTCACTTGCGAGTTTCTCGCAGTAGAGCAATGCGAGAAAATCTCACATTGGAATCGGACACATGTTAGTGAATGATTCAGCTCTCATCTGTGATTTTTTTCTCAGTCCAAATCGGACTGAGAAAAAAATCGCAGCATGCTGCTTTTTTGCGAGTTTCTACTGCGAGTCTCTCCAATGCAAGTCTATGGGAGCGTGTAAAAAATCGGATGTCACGGGACGGCACTCACACCATCCTAGTGACATCCGATTTTCTAAATACAATTCTCGCAGGTTTCCTAAAACACTGGAAACGAGTGATGTCTCACAATGTCTGTCAATCACTATTCTCTGTCAGTCGGTCTCTCCCTCTCGGTCTCTATTCTCTCTCTGTCGGTCCGTCACTATCTCTGTCCCTCTCTCACAGTCTGTCGGTCATTTTCCCCTCCTCTCTCATACTCACCGATCCCCGATCTTCGGCGCGGCGCTGCACGGCATTCACACTGCTGCGGCGGCTTTTACTATTGTGAAAAAGCTGGCCGCTCATTAAACAATCTCGTATTCCCTGCTTTCCCCGCCCACAGGCGCCTATGATTGGTTGCAGTGAGACACGCCCCCACGCTGAGTGACAGGTGTCTCACTGCACCCAATCACAGCAGCCGGTGGGCGGGTCTATACTGTGCAGTGAAATAAATAAATAAATAATTTAAAAAAATGGCGTGCGGTCCCCCCCAATTTCAATACCAGCCAGATAAAGCCATACGGCTGAAGGCTGGTATTCTCAGGATGGGGAGCTCCACGTTATGGGGAGCCCCCAGCCTAACAATATCAGTCAGCAGCCGCCCAGAATTGCCGCATACATTATATGCGACAGTTCTGGGACTGTACCCGGCTCTTCCCGATTTACCCTGGTGCGTTGGCAAATCGGGGTAATAAGGAGTTAATGGCAGCCCATAGCTGCCAATAACTCCTAGATTAATCATGTCAGGCGTCTATGAGACACCCTCCATGATTAATCTGTAAGTGACAGTAAATAAACACACACACACATGAAAAAATCATTTATTAGAAATAAAATACACTAACAAATTCCCTCATTACCAATTTAATAAGCCCCAAAAAGACCTCCATGTCCGGCGTAATCCACGGACCTCCAGCATCGCTTCCAGCATGAAGGTGACAGGTGGCCGCCACTGGATCCAGCAGTGGCCGCGATTAACCTCAGTGACACCTCAGCAGATCGCGCTACTCACCTCAGTTGCTACGTGGAGGTGACAGGAGCGGCGGTGTCTGCTGCAGCTCCGGTCACCTCCATGCAGCAAAGCTGGAAACGACGCTGGAGGTCCGTGGATTACACCGGACATGGAGGGCTTTTTGGGGCTTATTAAATTGGTAATGAGGGAATTTGTTTGTGTTTTTTATTTCTAATAAATGATTTTTTCATGTGTGTGTGTGTTTATTTACTGTAATTTACAGATTAATCATGGAGGGTGTCTCATAGACGCCTGACATGATTAATCTAGGATTTAGTGGTAGCTATGGCCTGCCATTATCTCCTTATTACCCCGATTTGCCAATGCACCAGGGTAAATCGGGAAGAGCCGAGTACAGTCCCAGAACTGTCGCATCTAATGTATGCGGCAATTCTGGGCGGCTGCTGACTGATATTGTTAGGCTGGGGGGCTCCCCATAACGTGGAGCTCCCCATCCTGAGAATACCAGCCTTCAGCCGTATGGCTTTATCTGGCTGGTATTAAAATTGGGGGGGACCGCACGCCATTTTTTTTAATTATTTATTTATTTATTTCACTGCACAGTATAGACACGCCCACCTGCTGCTGTGATTGGTTGCAGTGAGACACCTGTCACTCAGCGTGGGGGCGTGTCTCACTGCAACCAATCATAGGTGCCTGTGGGCGGGGAAAGCAGGGAATACGAGATTGTTTAATGAGCGGCCGGCTTTTTCAAAATAGTAAAAGCCGCCGCAGCAGTGTGAAAGCCGTGCAGCGCCGCGCCGGGGATCGGGGATCGGTGAGTATGAGAGAGGGCTGCTAACTTCAGTCACTCAGGGGATTAGCGGTCACTGATGAATCCTTCACTGGTGACCGCTAATCAGGACACGGCACAAACAGAGCCGCAGCATGACAATGAAGTCGGGTGAAGTTCACCCGAGTTCATTCTGACAGTGCGGCTCTGTCTGTGTCTGCGGTCATCTGCCATTAAGCTCTGCTGCATGGCTGTCTGTGTCTGCTGTCAGCGGCCATGTAGCAGAGCTGAATGGCAGATGACATAGTAAAAAATACGCATTACACACGCATTACACACGCTAGTAAATTAATTAATTTATTCAGAAAAAGCATTGCACTTGCGTTGCACTCGCACCTAACGTGAACTAAAATCAGCCGAGTTTTTTTTCAGCCCAGTCGGACCGATTTTACTCGCATAGATGTGTTTCCACCCTAACGGTGTAGATGGAAAGCCGTATACAGGGACTCCTAGACTGGCCCTCAGGCTAGGGGACCCTAGCTATCCCTAATCCCAGAGCACTAGACGTTTTTGCTGCGTTTTTAGCGGCGTTTGTTACCGAATTTTTGTGCTGAAAACGCAGTGACATTGCTTCCCCAGCAATATCTATGGGTTTTCATAAGTGCTGTCCGCACACAGCGTTTTTTTGTAGCTGCGTTTTTGTGGTGACCACAAAAATGCAGCATGTCAATTATATCTGCGTTTTTCACCCATTGAGTTCAATAAGATGTTCAACAACGCAATGAAAAACGCATATAGCTGCGTTACTATGACTAAAAACGCAGCTATAAACGCAAGGGGTGGGCAGTAAAGTGACGTGTACAGGAAGAGGATTCCTTCTATTGGTAAATACAGAAGCATGAATCCTCCCGGTACCGTCACCACTGCGTCCACAACCCGCCTGGTGCCATGTCAGCTCCGTGCGGCGCCATGTCCGGGCGGGAGGTGGAGGCAGCGGCGAAAACAAAAGTGAACAGTAGAAAAAAAAAAATGCCATACTCACCTGTCTGCAGCCTCCCGGTGCCATGCCCGCTCCCAGCTCCTGTCCCGGTACCGCCGCTCTGGCTGTGTGCAGTCTCCCCGGGGCACGTACGAAGCTTGCAGGACCTGGCGGTGGATCACCTGATGCAGTCACCTGACGCATCAGCTGATCGTAATTCTCGCGGTGTCGCCGGCTTTTTCGCTCCCGGCCGGCTATCAGCTGATCCTGCCGTCAGGGGACTTCATCAGCTGATTACCAGCAGCTCCTGCAGCGATGGGACAGGATCAGACTCTCATCCGATCGCTGCAGGAGCTGCCGGTAAATAGCACAGACGTGAGTATTTATTTTTTTTTTTTTTTGCACTGATGCATCAGCTGATTGTATAATCGGCTTTTATACAATCAGATGATGTGTGATGTGATTCACGTCCTTTAACCTGACACATCATCTGATTGCTTCGCCTTCCAGCAAACCGATCAGATGATATTGGATCCGGATTGGACGGCGCGGGACCCTTGACCCAGGATTACTGCGGAGGGGGGTTCTTTATTTCAATAAAGATGGAGTCACTAATTGTGTTGTGTTTTATTTCTAATAAAAATATTTTTCTGTGTGTTGTGTTTTTTTTTTTTATCATTACTAGAAATTCATGGTGGCCATGTCTAATATTGGCGTGACACCATGAATTTCGGGCTTAGGGCCAGCTGATAATATACAGCTAGCCCTAACTCCATTATTACCCAGCGAGCCACAGTCACCAGGGTAGCTGGAAGAGTTGGATACAGCGCCAGAAGATGGCGCTTCTTTGAAAGCGCCATTTTCTGGGGTGGCTGCGGGACTGCAATTCGCAGTGGGGGTGCCCAGAAAGCTTGGGCACTCTGCACTGTGGATTCCAATCCCCAGCTGCCTAGTTGTACCTGGCTGGACTCAAAAATTGGGCGAAGCCTATGTCATTTTTTTTTTAATTATTTCTTGAAATTCATGAAATAAAAAAAAAAAAAAAGGGCTTCCCTATATTTTGATTCCCAGCCAGGTACAAATAGGCAGCTGGGGGTTGGGGGCAGCCTGTACCTGCCTGCTGTACCTGGCTAGCATACAAAAATATAGCGAAGCCCATGTCATTTTTTTTTCTTTTTGGGCAAAAAACTCCTGCATACAGTCCTGGATGGAGGATGCTGAGCCTTGTAGTTCTGCAGCCACTGTCTGCTCTCCTGCATACACTAGTTCTGCAGCTGTCTGCTCTCCTGCATACAATGAACATTTTGAAGAAGGAAATGACATCAGACCTTTTTTTTTTTTTCCATCAACAATCTTTAATGGCATTGTGCACTGATTAAAAACGCAGTGAGCAAAAACGCAGCAAAAAACGCACCAAATCGCGGTAAAAACGCATGCATTTTTGTCGCGTTTTTTAGCCGCGGATGCGTTTTTTGAGACAAAAACGCACATAAAAACGCAGCGTGAAAAAAACTCCTAGTGCGCACATACCCTTACCGCTGAAGGTGAGGATATCTGGGCCTCCTTCCTTGCCCTGATCCTGACCAGCCCTAATCTTATACCCCCTCCCCCTCAACTCCTCGGGAGGGCAGGAGTGATAAAGTCAACAGAAATAGACAAACAGGGGAAACCAAATCTGTATCTCACAGCACGCTCACACAGAGGTTTAAGACTAAAGAGGTTAGGAGGAAAACAAGCGCAGGGAGGAAACAACAAGACAAAGGCAGAACTCCACAACAACTCTATGCACAAAGTAATACATTCACCAGCAGGACTGGGATACAACTGCAAACGGACCAGTTTAGAAAAAAGCTATGGCATGGGAAGACAGACTACTCTATCTTGAAAAGATGGGGAGTTACTGTTATAGGTCTCCCACAATATGTGATCCAAGGGGTAACCAGCAGGCTAGCAATAATTAACTCCTGCAAGCACTAATGGTGTTTTTGGAAAACATCAATGAGCGGATATTCTTATTCAAAGCATAACATGGTGTAATGTGGCATAGGACACTATTTTCTGCACTGACGGTCTAAAGTTCAATAATAATTAGCCAAAAGTGATGGTACATTGCTCCGATGGTCCATGTAAGTCTCAGTTTCAGCTTCTCTTATACTTTTCCCCAATTGGCATGGGCATTAGCACTGACACAACAGAATTTGTACATATGATAATGTTGCAAAGGAAAAGCTTAGTCCATGAGTCAGCATTAGGATCACCGTCTGCCAGGGACTGCCCCTAATCAGCCATCGACTCCATTATTCCTAGTGTCTCCTGCCAAGGACACATTCAGGCCTGCCATAGCCAGCTCTGCTCTTAGGCCTAAGACACACGGCATGAAAATCGGTGCGAGTGGGGTGCGATAAAACATCCAGTGTGCCTGTGTGGCGCCTCTGACCTGGTCAGGCACCACTGAGTACTGCACCCATGCTGGGGCAGTACTTTCAGGTAATCCAAAGGCTGGAATAGGGTGTGTACACACAGACACATAGCAACCAGGTCTCACACACCATTGAGGGGACCCCTGGACAGATCCAGGAGGGGGGCGTGCCTCCACATCCAATCTAGGGGTGCGGTAGAGAGGCTGGAACTAAGGTGGCAGTGGCTGTCAGGAAAGTAGAAGGAGTTAGTCAGTCTGAAGCGGGGAAGCGCAGAGTGTGGTTGCAGGAGAAGGTCGGGCGCTGACACGCTAGTCAGACCCTGCCCATGTAGTGACCATTGGCGGGGGAAAACGGTTACCAGCAAGTCAGTCAGAAAGACCCTGAGGAAGTCAGCTGGTCGAGTACGGAGACTCTGGTGACTAGGCATGCACGGGGAACAGGTCCCTAGAGTAGATGTCCATTTATTTGGTCTGCTAGACCTGCCGGTGAGGGGAACCACAAGTCCCACACCAACCAACTAGAGTCCGAGCATCAACAGCAACGAGGGGGCCATAAGGAGGATCGAACCTGAGCTATCCACCTTGGTCCACGCTGCCAGCAAATGGGCCAAAAAGGGGAGAAAAGGCAGTAGCGATTTCCCTGGATAAATCCCACGGTACTTCAAGTCAGGGGTTATCCGAAACAAGAAGTGCTAGGAAGGCGAGTTAACGGTTACCCTTAGACCAGCCTGAAAGATGCCTGGTTCCTCCTGGTTAATCTTAGCATCGCCCGGGTTACTTCACAAGACCATCCTAAAGTGAGTAAACAAGTTGAAAGACATTTTGGACGGAGACTGAGTTATTCTGCGACCTGTTGTTCTACATATACACCCGAGCCCCTGGGGCCAGCCTCACTCACGGGTGGCCACACCATCTAACTGCATACTCCATCAGCCCCAGACGCTCGCTAAAACTGCAGTGGCGGTCACCATAACCCTGACCGTAAACCGTGAGTGGCGTCACGACTTAGATGTAAATAACCTGACAAACCTGTTGCCAGAAGATCCCACAGAGAAGACCCTGCGGTGTGCCTGGAGGTGGAGCGGTGTCCCTGAGGCGACCGCTGCGGCTGGGCGAGACACACATATCCATCTCAGGTAAGGGAGGGGGGGGTTAATCACCGGTGTTCCACATTCACACTCTACATACAGCTAAGGAGCCTTCACACAGGGTGGGATAGCTCAGGGTAGGCAGGGGGGTGGCCATCACGATACATGGGACTTCCCCGGTCACTAAAGCCAGCCACCTGGGGGCAGATTCCACTGGGTGTAGTCTGACAAGAAACCTCTGGAATTCTTAGACTGTAGTAGGTCTGGGGCTTGGAGCAGGAGCTTAGCCAGGGTACCTAAACTGCTGAAGGGGATACGCTCAAAACAGAGCCATTCCTGCCCTGGTGAGGAATTCTGCAGCGGCGGCTACTCCCTGGCCGTGTACCACAGGTGGTGTCACGACAAACTTTTCCCCAACACCCCGCTTTTCCCTCCGTTTACTGGATGTCTTGGGCAACGGAATCGGGCAAGGCCACCCGTGATATCGCTTGACCCGACCCGAAACGGCCCGGCAACCAGTAGGTTAACCACCTACCCCGTGGGGCGCTGCACAACCTCTGCCTACAAACACAATCAAGTCTACCCAACGAGTTAATAAACAGATCCAGAGGTCTGGTTTGAGGTGGCTTTCTGCCACAACGGTTGTAATACCAGTTTGTTAGGAACGTCTATGATACAGAGTAACGACAAAAAAACTAGGGATGTTTAGTTTGAAAAAGAGAAGGCTGAGAGGAGACTTATGCGGGCTTCACACGGTACGATCTATCGTGTGATTGCACGAGCGATCGTACCTGCCCCCGTCGTTTGTGCGTCATGGACAATTAGTTGCCCGTGGCGCGCAAAGTCGTTAAACCCCCGTCACACGCACTTACCTGCTGAGCGACCTCGCTGTGGGCGGCAAACATTCACTTCCTGAGGGGGGAGGGACGTTCGGCGTCACAGCGACGTCACACAGCGGCCGGCCAATAGAAGCGGAGGGGTGGAGATGAGCGGGACGTAAACATCCCACCCACCTCCTTCCTTCCGCAAAGCCGGCGGGAGCCGCGGGACGCAGGTAAGCTGAGTTCATCATCCCCGGGGTGTCACACGGAGCGATGTGTGCTGCCCCGGGTACGATGAACAACCGGCGGAAAGTAGAATAAACGATTTTTTTTAAAAATGAACGACTTGAACACGATTCGTGATTCGTAACCGATTTGCGATCGTTTACAGACGCTCATAGGTGTCACACGGGACGATATCGCAAGTGATGCCGGATGTGCGTCACGAAAACCGTGACCCCAACGACATATCGCACGATAGATCGTCTCGTGTGACGCCCGCATTAAAAGTGGTCTACAAATACCTGAAAGGTGGTCACAGTGCAGAGGGAACTACCCTATTCTCATTAGCACAAGTAAGGACAAGAAGCAATGGGATGAAAGTAAAAGGAAGCAGATTCGGATTAGACATTAGGAAAAACTTTCTGACAGTGAGGGCAGTCAGGGAGTGGAACAGGCGACCATGGGAGGTGGTGAGCTCTCCATCAATGGAAATCTTCAAGCGGAAACTGGATAAACATAAAGCTGGGATGATTTAGGAAAGCCTGCACTCGCAGGGGGTTGGACCCGATGGCCTATGAAGTCCCTTCCAACTCTACCATTCTATTATTCTATAACAACACGTGGCGTGCAAATGGAAGGTCTTATGTTGGATTACAAGCTTGCAGCTTAGCAGGGTTGACCTCATGGTTAGGACACCCCACCAATAGTAGGGGGAAGCATGCTTTCTGTCACTGTAACCGGGCCTTGGTCTCCTTACAAAGTAAGGTCTGACCTAAAAGTGTGGCAGGCTTGAGTGCACTGGAATGATTCCTGGAGGATTCCCCTGCCTTACTGGTTTCACTCGCTTTCCAAACCTAAATTCTGCCACTTTTCCTCTCCATTCTGCCCTTCTTACCATTGTATGTTTCCTTGTCACCCAACACTGGCTATAATATCACAATATTACATGGTCTCTGTTAAAAAATATACTCTTAAATATATTTTTCTTCAAATACGTAAAGCCGCATGAAAGAAAGAACTTCCAAAGATGTAAAAAATAAATGTATTTTATCTATTTAAAAATGGTTGCCAAGATTCAGTTACAGAAAGGAAAAATAATATACTTTGATAGCTTACGCAAAAATAAGAGTTCATTTAGTCCATACTGATCAATGGGAAGTCTTTACCCATCTTTCTTTGGTTCCTGAACGGCAATGCTGGGGATGTCATCTCTTAGTGTGTCTTCATCTTTGCAGCCTCGAGTCTTCTCACAGCAGGCAATGTGGAGAGCGACCAGTAGCCCCCTCCATCGTGCATTATATACCAGCTGTTCAGACCATATAGGGCATTCTAGTGTAACACAGTTGAATATAGTTCCATATTACGTAACCTTCTGGAAACTTCGGAAAGCTTCGGGAAGGATTCAAATATATCCCTCCATGCTCATCACTCAAGTATATTCCATATGGGCATATTTATCCCTTATAAACTTTATTAATAACCTATGCCCTCCAACATGAACAGAACTATGAACGTATATGTCTTACTATGAAATATTTGATAACTTGATGTATTAATTTCAATCATTTTACAATTCCCCCTTGAAGTGGGTGGAGCAACCCCGAAAATTAATTAATACATCAAGAAAATAACAAATCTTCTTTCCTTATTTGGCAATAACGGATTAATATCAATAATAATGATGAAGAATAATTAATTTGCATTATTCATGTAAGTTCAATAATATAATAATGTGGATTCATGTTATGACAGGCTGTGACTGATCATATAAAAATGTATAAAACTATACTTCGCTAGACCTAAAAAGAAATGCAAAAACCAAATCCGGTCACCAAATGATGTCCTCTGAGTTGATGTCTTCTTATCTCCGATGTAATCCAGCATAAACACAATCTCTTAGAAATAAATCCTTTGATAAAAATGAATGGTTACCGATTTAGTACAGTCCCGTATTGCGTTTATCATTGTTAGATCAAAGTCCATAAACTTTATTCTTTATTACAAAGACCATAGCCAATGTTGATAAACCACAGTTCATGACTTGTAGAAGAATAGCAGAAGTCTTTGATGTTTGTGCAGTGCAATTTACATTAGTCACCTTTTATCCTCCATGCTGCCTGTTGTCGAATAACAGATGTTAAGACGTTCTTGGTCAGCATGACAGGGGTTAACTTTAACACGTCATTGCTCTTCTTAGTAACTTTAGGGAGGTCTTAATGCACAGACCATGTGTCATTGTCCATCCTGAAATCATAGGACTATTGTGTTTCTGAGATGCAAGCACGGTAAGTGTATTTTGTATGTTACACAGTCTTATTTGAGACGTTACCTTTTGGACCTTTTTGCAGAATCCCTTTTAACTTTAGGAAAAATATAAAGTCTTTTTATCTTCTCTAATCTTGATTGAAGACTGATTCATTCCCTAATCTAAATACCAAATATGGCAATAACTATCACTAATAAATGTCACAGCGTACCATAACTCTAATACTATAATACCATGTCATTATTATTATTATCGTAAAAGTATTAATATAATTGATACTCAGAATGATAAAATATTGCATAATGGTATAGACAATAGTATTTTCTTGTAATGACCTTTTTTGTCATTGGTGCATTACCCTTCCAAACCCATAGGTGGCAATGTGTTGAATGTAACCAAAATATAATATAAAGTATGAAATAATATAATGTGTACCTATAACATGTATCATATTATAAATATGAAAGGCAACAATGTGGCTTTTAGTTAGATCATTTGTAAATTATAAATCAAAGCAAATAACCTTTTAGAAAAGACTGGATGATACCATCAAAACACAATAATACCCATTATAAATTATTATTGATTAAAAATATAATATATATTATTTGTAAATATAGGAAGGTAAACCTAGATGTACCTTAATCTTCCATCTTTATTACTCTAATTTAATTTATTTGATTTGTCTATTATTTATTAAATAACCTACTATAAAGAAATGTGTAACTATAAGTGATATTTCACCCTTATTGTGTTAACATACTAATATAAAAATAATGTATTACCAGGAAGTAAACAATTGTATATATTGATGAAGGAAGTATCTTTTCTTCCAAAAAAAAAATGGAACTTTTCCCTTTTAATATGATTCATATTTAATAAAGTAATATTCTTATATTAGATATTACTGAACTAAATATTGAAGTGTTTTCTCAATTGAGATATTTAAAATCTGAAGAAAAAATAAAAATTGTAGAATTAAGATTAAAAATGTGAATATTAAAATAATAATTAATATAAAAAATAGGAATAAAAAGAAAAATGAAAATCGGAATAAAAATAAAACTTGAAATAAAAATAAGGCCTTCTATGTATATAACACCTATGTCTTTAATAATACATAACCTTAATGTTACCAGTATCTTATAAAATTACCAAACCTATCAATAACCAATAAAAATAATTAAGTCATGTAACCTTACAAATAATACACTTCTCTTAGTATATAAATGCATTATGATATACTTCAAATATATTTTTTATATTCCCAATTCTTCCTTTGTACTTGAAATATTAATTATTAAAGTATCCTGTAAACACATATATTTATCAAATATAAATGTGTGTGATTGAGGCCAAACCTCCCCCTTTCAATATCATAAAATATGATATTATAAAAATTAATATGTTTAGATTAAATTAAATTAAAATTTGTGTTGCATATCTTCAATACCATATTATAAATATCACTTCCATATTTGAAAAGAAAAAATGATTACCAATCTGTGTATCAGTAAAAGAAGTGACTAACACAAAAGATATAAGAAAATCAAAACGTTATAACCTTATTCTAGAATGTAACTCTTCAGAATAAACCCTTAATAATAAAAAAAAATCCTAATATCTCTATACTAAAGACATATGTCTAAGAATTAAAATATATATCTTGTATAAATTCCTTCATTATTTATACTTATGTACTATAACTTATTTATTCTATATAGTATACATACATATCTTATAACTTCTAAGTTAAAACAAAAATTCCCCCTTTTTTTTTTTTTTCCTCTCTCTCTGGATCCAAATACTTTGACTTTAGCAGCTGCTCAAACAATCAATCATTCATTGACACATCTATGCACACAAGACTGCCATGGTCTTTAACATACACTTCTACATAGAAACTGACAAACACATATCCCTTTTATTTTTTTCCAATATTCTATGCGCATTTCAAAAATTATGTTACTAATTTGAAGTACTTCTTGAAAAATACAAATTCCAATGTATTACATACTGTACATTTGACCATAGAAATATTTGATATTAGCTTTAGTAATTCAAGTCACATGCTCTAGTACGTGCAAGGAACACCATTCCAAAACAGCAAGCAGTTTTACTACATTCCAAAGCTCAGATTACATTTCTAATCACTCTAAAGAAGATGTATGTGTATTCATAAAAGAAACATTAAAATAATAGTTCTCTGGCAATTGGTACCTGAGAAAATAATTATTATTATTATTCGTGCTTTCGCGATTAATCTTACCCAATAAAATACATGTTACCTGATTGAGGACAAGAACATATGTATAAATAAAAAAGTTAATACTTCATCAATCTGCTTTACTGATAAATTCTGAGGGAAATAAAAGAATAAAATTATTATCATATTCATGATAAAAATGAAACACTTTGAATCTGTTACTTTCTCTTATTGTTTTATTTTAAATATTATTATTCATATACAGAGATCAAATTATTATTTATAACATTAAACTATCATTTGACTAAATGAAAATATGACCTTGATTTACTATCACTACTTTTAATATATATATATATATATATATGTATATATATATATATATATATATGTATTGATTCACTGTATATGAATAAGCACATTTGTCAAACAATAAAATTAATTTACCCAGAAATCCACTTTATTTAACTGAAGACCATACCTAATTTTTTCTTCAAAGATTCGATTTATTAGATTCCCTTTGAACTTATAGGAATCTCGGAACTTATGTAATTCAAGGCTTTCTCTTATATGAGAGAGAATGTCCCTCTCTGAAAGACCCCCCAGCTGTTGCTGGCTATCAAATCCTATCCCAGGGAGAGGATCTCCACAAGACACCTGTTTCTGGTTTTCAAAGCTTTTACTCATCATTTGTCTGGGATCCTCAATCCCAGTGATCGATCCCGTCACTGGTGACAAGGGTTTTTCCTGTGGAAAAAGACTTTTAGATGACAGAAATTGGGGTGGATTGTATGGTTTGTAACACGTATGCATCTTCCTCCGAACTGCATACAGCCTGTCACAGAAATATCTGGATCTGGGAGACACTGTTGGTTTTTCACGGAAACTCTCCCTTTTCCGTGTTGGTTTTTCAGAATTAATTAATTTCTGTCTTGATTGACTTTGGCGACTTCTAACAAAATTGATAAATGTCGTACATTCGAATAGGGACTTTTTATTTAATGCCACTGCACAGGCTGCATTATCAAGGAAATTAAATTTCTTGATGAATAAACGTATCATTCCATCCAATCTGACATTTGGAATGACCGCCCTATACAAACGTTCAAAAACGGACATAAATGAGAACGTACTCTCATTCTGTTCAATTTGTAATTCCTTCAACATCTCATAGTTTGGATCAGATTCATTCCTTGCACAGAAGATGAGATATTTCAGCCTTATGATATCGTTATCACTTGAACAATCAAATGTCTCATTGTCAGAAGACTTTTTTAATGCCAATTGTCTAAAGAAATGCTGAGGTAACCACATACGGAATAACTGATTCGTCTCACTATTGGTTAAATTAAATTTCTCGATGGAACTTTCAAATATCTCTGAATTTCTGCAAACATGTATTTTAGGATTATATGCGGGAATTAATTTGCATATGTCCAATAAATTTTTTCTAAGTGTAATCCCTAACTTAGCCTGTTCTATTTTTAGAAACTGATTGTCGCCATTTTCTCTCTCCACGTGTCCTTCTCTGACGGCTTTCTGCCTGTGTCCCATTCTGGCTCCTCCCCCTTCTGGCTTCTCTACGTCATTTCCTGCTTCTTTCTCCGTATCTTGAAAGGCACCTTGATTAGGTAACACGTGTCTGTCGCCATTATCAAAATTCTGATTTACAAAATTACAGTCTAAATCATCTGACTGATCATTTACAACATTACAGTCAGAATTCACAATATCACTGACTGACATTCCAAGTTCTAAGCAGTCTTTGGATTTCTCTGTCACTGACTCTCCTGACAATTCAGGTTGTCTATTTCCACCATTTTTACACTTTTCTACGATTAACCTGTGAAAATCATAGACTAAATGACAGACATTTCTGATTTTCTGTTTCTCTCTATTAAAAGACCTTACACATTCTATACGTGAATTCTCAAGTTCACACTCCTCATAAAAGCGTAACCAAATCTCTTCTACATTAGAAATCTCTGGATAAGTGAACTGAAGTTTACTTTGCTTAACATATGAAGAGATAAAATCCATTTTCTTACCTGAAATGATCAGATGATCTGATGGATGATCCTGTAAGACTTGATTCACCTTGTTCAGCACGTCCAATACTTCTTATGGACTGACTTTATCTTTCTTGCTCAAAAATACGTCAAAAGTTAACTTCTGTAACTTTGTAAAGACTTTAAAGTTCATTAAAAAAACATTCATGCAATCTTGACTTATACGTATTTCCTAGGTTCTGCGTGATTTTTTATAAATTGTCGATTCCTGATCCTTTGCAGGAGATACTGGACTTCGACCCCCCTTATGCAAAGTGAAGGAACAACAAAAACGTAAAAAATTACGAATGGGTGGCTCACCAAATGTTAAAAAATATACTCTTAAATATATTTTTCTTCAAATACGTAAAGCCGCATGAAAGAAAGAACTTCCAAAGATGTAAAAAATAAATGTATTTTATCTATTTAAAAATGGTTGCCAAGATTCAGTTACAGAAAGGAAAAATAATATACTTTGATAGCTTACGCAAAAATAAGAGTTCATTTAGTCCATACTGATCAATGGGAAGTCTTTACCCATCTTTCTTTGGTTCCTGAACGGCAATGCTGGGGATGTCATCTCTTAGTGTGTCTTCATCTTTGCAGCCTCGAGTCTTCTCACAGCAGGCAATGTGGAGAGCGACCAGTAGCCCCCTCCATCGTGCATTATATACCAGCTGTTCAGACCATATAGGGCATTCTAGTGTAACACAGTTGAATATAGTTCCATATTACGTAACCTTCTGGAAACTTCGGAAAGCTTCGGGAAGGATTCAAATATATCCCTCCATGCTCATCACTCAAGTATATTCCATATGGGCATATTTATCCCTTATAAACTTTATTAATAACCTATGCCCTCCAACATGAACAGAACTATGAACATATATGTCTTACTATGAAATATTTGATAACTTGATGTATTAATTTCAATCATTTTACAGTCTCAACATACCAATCCTAATGGCTCAGATCAGTATACATCTGTGAGATGAATTGATAATATAGGTTTACCACAGAATAGCGTTCCCCATCAAGTGGGCCAGGGGTCACATGTGGCTCTAACAGGTGCTAATACTGAGTCCCAATGAGATCAAGCTGACCACATCACTGATACTTTGGCTAAAGAGTAAGGGTGCTTTCATACTGCATTTTGTCCCCCGTTTATTGGTCCTATAGCAGTTTATGTCCGAACCCCCCGGAAAACAGGATTCAGGCCTATGCGCCGATGGAGCGATTGACTGTAATAGTGCAGATGGAGCCATCGTGTGCGGTGTTATGCACCATTTTCAGGCGTATACGCCTATTGCAGTCTACTTCGTCTGGGTGTCCGCTTTCAGTAAGCATATATGTGTTGCCCAGGGAATGGGGTACTCAGTCCCGGGCGGTGTATCACTGTGGAATGTCACTTTGGTCGCTATTGCCCGGTCCCGTGCCCTGGGTGCTTTTTAATGGGGAGTATTTACAGGGGAGATTAAAGTCATTGGTGTGACGCCACCTGCAGGTTGCGGTTAGGATTGTGGAACCGTCGCTGCTTAGTTGATTATCCCCCAGGGCTGGTGGTAATGGCAGTAGTGGTGGTAGGCCCTCCGCAAGTAGGGCTGAGCCTGGGAGATGTATGATGGAGTAATAAGGGAGACCACATCGGGGTTGTAATTAACAGTCTCTACTCACTCGTGGACCCTTGGACGGCTGATTCAGGTCTCTGTATTTCCAGTGCCAGTTGATGACTCGTTTGCTCTGTCCCCGGCTCTCTCAGTGTAGTTGGGTCCCTGTAGCTTGGAGCGCTTGGGGCCCGACTGTCCCTTTGTGGTGGCAGTCTCCTTCTCCATACGATGGGCAGTGTGGACCCTGTAGGGCTGGTCTGTGTCCCGAACACTGATCCTTGCTTTACTGCTGGTGCCCCTGGATTTGTGGGTCAGTGAGGTCCATGAAGGTCCCCTCACTGTGCAAGTATTTGCCAGACCATCTGAAACTGTCGCCTGACCTAGGGCCCTGTGCCCCGTGCGTGCTCTGGTCCCAGCGGTATTCGGGTGTACTCGCCCTGGCGACAACTCTCCTGTGCCCCGGACCACCGTTACACGACCCAGCTCTAGGTACGTCTTTACACTTCACTCTCCACTTCAGACTGTCTGTAGACTGACTGCAGTCCCCTCCCACCAGGCTGTCTAGTTCCCTAGTCTGGCTCCGCCCTCTAGGTGGCCATCCCCTTGTCTGATTAGGCAGTGCCCCCTGGTGTGGAGTGGTAACTAGGATTTTTGGTGTGTGTTGGTGTTGCTGGCACTGGTGTTCCACGTCCCTGGGGTAGGTCCTGCATCCCCGAGAGGACGCAGTTCCCTGTAGTGCCCTGAGTGTCTCAGGGGCGCTACATATACACCCGAAGATGGTGCATGACAGATCACATGGTGACTGCATCTGCACCATTACTGTATATTCAATCGTCCAGTCAATGCATAAACCTGAATCCCGTTTTAGAGTTTTAGAGGGCGTAAGCTACTGAATGGGGGACAAAACACAGTGCGAAAAGTGAAAGCGGCCTTTAAAAGTACCTGACATTAGGATTTTATAACCCAAAATAAGGGCATGTATATAAAGTCTCAAGAGCAGTGGGGTGTGTTCTGCACATACTCCTCTCTTGCCTCTCCCTATTTCCTGTACAACTAACGGATGAATCACTCATGTACCAGTGACTAATCAGTCACACATAGAGGAGGCGGGCAATGGGCGGGGAATAGGGAGAGGGGCAGGAGAGCTGTAGTGCAGCGCCCGCCCACTGCACTGGCAGCTCTTTAGCATACAATTTCAGTTATCAATTTCTCTAAGTCAGCAAAATGGATTTCTACAGGAAATGTAAGAATCTACTCAGCATTAAACACCTTTATATACATGCCATTAGTTTGCGGTATTAAAAAACTGATGACAAGTTCTCTTTAAAGAGTAGTGCTGTGCGCATCCAATCAGAGCAGGAGTGACAGCTCCTCAGACTCCACACTTCATGATTGATGGAGCATCATTTTCTACCTAGCAGATCAGACCAGTGCTACTCCGCTAGCCCGAATTGTACGCTTCTGATGCCGCTACATCAGGCAGCCTTGCTTCTGCACTATTGGAAGTGCAGTGACATAGTGCAGCAGGACAGCCCTGGCCAGCTTCAGGCAGCGCTTACAAGCTCCTCTGTGCATGTGTGAGGCCGGTTTCAGACGTCCGTGTTTCAGGTTTTTAACACGAATGCCATACATACCCATGTTATTCTATAAAGTTACACACTGATGTGATCTGTGTGACATCAGTGTGACACGTACCGGAGAAAACATGGGACTGTGAAATAAAAATATTTTCTATATTCACTTGTATCCAGTGCTGCTTTCTTCGACTCTGCTGCCTACTGCTTCTCAGCCCCGGTCATTATATTCATAGAATATTCACTGCATCTGCAGTGATTCAGCCAGCCTCCTCCTCCAGCCCAGCATCCGAAGTGATTCAGCGAGCCTCCTCCTCCAGTCCAGCATCTGCAGTGATTCAGCGAGCCTCCTCCTCCAGCCCAGCATCTGCAGTGATTCAGCGAGCCTCCTCCTCCAGTCCAGCATCCGCAGTGACCCAGACAGCCTCTTCCCCAACCTTGCATTCACAGTGACTCAGCGAGCCTCCTCCTCCAGTCCAGCATCCGCAGTGACCCAGACAGCCTCCTCCTCCAACTCTGCATCCGCAGTGACCCAATCAGCCCCCTACCACTTTCCTTCATCCGCAGTAACTCAGCCAGCCCCTCCTCCTCCCCTGGATCCGCAGTGACTCAACCAGGCCCCTCCCCAAGTTCTGCATCCATAGTAACCCAGCCAGTCTTCTCCCCCAGCCCTGCATCCGCAGTGACTCAGCCAGCCGCCTCCCTCAGCCCTGCATCCGCAGTGACTCAGCCACCCCCTCCCCCAGCACTTCATCTGCAGTGACCCAGCCAGCCCCCGCCCGCAGCCATGCATCTGTAGTGCCCCTGAATACATCAGGGTGCTACAGGGAACTGCATTCCGTCACCCAGGGTGCAGGACCTACCCCCTGTGGTTCCAGGTTCCCAACAACGGTGTCACTAACATCCGCACTACAAATCACAACTACACCTCCCACCAGGGCTGGACAGACACACCAGTGGGTTGGTCAAGTTGGAGCAGGGCCACCCACCTAGGGCTCAGGCAGACTGGTGGGAGGGGAGACAGAGTTGTTGAGAGTTGGCCCTCAAAGACTGAGGAGCTGGGGAGTTGTAGCTCCCAGGCAGGGCCAGATTATAGGCGGGGCAGGCGGGGCTTCAGCCCCGGGGCCCCCACCAAAAGAGCTTCTAAGGGGGCCTCCACCACCAGGGCCATACTTGCCACTAGGCACCCGTCAACATTTTTTTTTTTTCTTCACACCCTCTCCCCCTCCGTAAAGACAGTCTAATAAATCATCTGTGTTTTCGGGGGGGGGGGGGGGGGCACACCTACATTTATTTGCATCTGCGTCTCTAAACAAACTGCGGGCGCAGGACGCTGATTGACCCCGGAAGTACCAGCGCCTGCACTTCCGGGGTCAGAGGTGTGCGTGTGCCAATAAGCTCCCTGCTCTGCTGCAGCGTCCAATGCTGCAGATGTCACAGCAGGACGCCGCGGAGCAGGAGAAGACCGACGCCGCAGCCAGGAGAGAAGACTCACCGGAGCAGGAGGATGGCCGCGGCACCGGAGCAGCAGCAGCAGGAGGACGGCGGCCTACACCGGAGCAGCAGGAGGATGGCATCAGAGCAGGTAAGGGCTCGCAGAGATGAAGAAAGATGTGGGTGTTGCTAATGCGGAAGCAGAGCTGTGTGTGTGTGTGAAGCACAGCTGTGTGTGTGTGAAGCAGAGCTGTGTGTGTGAAGCAGAGCTGTGTGTGTGTAGCAGAGCTGTGTGTGTGTGTGAAGCAGAGCTGTGTGTGTGAAGCAGAGCTGTGTGTGTGTGTGTGAAGCAGAGCTGTGTGTGTGTGTTTGAAACAGAGCTGTGTGTGTGAAGCAGAGCTGTGTGTGAAGCAGAGCTGTGTGTAAAGCAGAGCTGTGTGTGAAGCAGAGCTGTGTGTGAAGCAGAGCTGTGTGTGTTTGAAGCAGAGCTGTGTGTGTTTGAAGCAGAGCTGTGTGTGTTTGAAGCAGAGCTGTGTGTGTGAAGCAGAGCTGTGTGTAAAGCAGAGCTGTGTGTGAAGCAGAGCTGTGTGTGAAGCAGAGCTGTGTGTGTGAAGCAGAGCTGTGTGTGTGAAGCAGAGTTGTGTGTGTGTGAAGCAGAGCTGTGTGTGTGTGAAGCAGAGCTGTGTGTGTGAAGCAGAGCTGTGTGTGTGAAGCAGAGCTGTGTGTGTGTGAAGCAGAGCTGTGTGTGTGTGTGAAGCAGGGCTGTGTGTGGGTGTAGCAGAGCTGTGTGTGTGTAGCGGAGCTGTGTGTGTGTGTGTGTGTAGCGGAGCTGTGTGTGTGTGTGTAGCGGAGCTGTTTGTGTGTGTGTAGCGGAGCTGTGTGTGTGAAGCAGAGCTGTGTGTGTGTGTGAAGCAGAGCTGTGTGTGTGTGTGTGTGTGTGTGTGTGAAGCAGAGCTGTGTGTGTCTGTGTGTGTGTGTGTATATGAATCAAAGCAGTCTGTGCGGCACCCCAGAACTATATGGGTCCCCCAGAGCTCTAAGCCACCCATGCCAGTAATGTGTACGCCACCAGAGCTGTTTGCCACTCCAGTAACATCTATGCCCCCCCCCAGTAAAGTCTATGCCCCCTGCCCCTCCTGTAATGTATATATTGTAGGCCCCAGCCCCTCCTGTGATGTATATACAGCAGTGCTGTGTCAGTGTGCACGGTGTGCAGTCATGTCTGTTAGTGATGGCCATCATGCAACACAGCCACTTGTCCTGGAGGAGCTGGACGGAAACAAGCGGCGGAGGTGAGTGATGCTGCTTGTGACTTCTCCATATTAATACCTCTAATGCGTCTGTGTCTGCATGTATGTCAGTGTATATGACTGTGCATATATTTGTCTATTTAAATGTATTTTTGTGAATTTGTCTTTAAATATGTATATGTACGTATGCCTGTATGTGTATGTGCGTGTGGGGCCCACTGAGACTCAATCGGGGGCCACAAAAACCTGGAGCCGGCCCTGGCTGCCTTAACATTGGGATGAATAAAAAATATGTGAGTAACTCTACTTTCTGTGTATAAGTGACAGCTGTGAGTTATCCTGGACTGTATCTGTATTGTACTGTGTATAAGTGACGGCTGTGAGTGATCCTGGACTGTATCTGTATTGTACTGTGTGTATAAGTGACTGCTGTGAGTGATCCTGGACTGTATCTGTATTGTACTGTGTGTATAGGTGACGGCTGTGAGTGATCCTGGACTGTATCTGTATTGTACTGTGTGTATAGGTGACAGCTGTGAGTGATCCTGGACTGTATCTGTATTGTACTGTGTGTATAAGTGACGGCTGTGAGTTATCCTGGACTGTGTCTGTATTGTACTATGTATATGTGACTGCTGTGAGTGATCCTGGACTGTATCTGTATTGTATTGTGTATAGGTGACTGCTGTGAGTGATTGTGGCGCCCCTGAGGCTTCCGTCGCCACAGGTCATTGCACCCCATCCAGCGGTGTGATGCCCCATTCTGGGAGAGGAAGAGAGTGAACTCCGGTCCCCTGGTAAATCCACACTACACCCATTGCTAGGAACACACTGGGACCAGGGAAAGTGGCAGACAACCCTCCCATGCTGCATGCTGGGAGGGGGTCATAAGACCCATCCCTGCTCCTATAGGGTAGATCAGAGCAACTGGGGAGGTGGGAGGAGCCATCTGAGAGCAGACACAGAGAGGAAGGTCACGTTTGGTCAGTTTAGAGAGAGAGTGGGGAGGAGGAGGAGGCCTGCTGGAGGCAGGCAAGGAGGAGAAGTAAAGAGGAGAGAAAAGCCCCAAGTCAGTCAGGGGCTAGAAAGAAGAAAAGAGACGCTTCCTGGTGAAGATCCTGGGACCCAGAGGTCCAGGTGACACCACGCACAGAACAGAAGGAGTCGCAGGGCCACGGGTAGTCTGTAGAGCTGTCCAGGGCAGTTTAGAGCTACGGTGGCCTGTTCCACAAGAACATCGGTGGAGGGATCAAGCTGCAACAGGGGACGGTCCCTAGAGACTGGAGGAGTGCAAAGATCATCTCCAAACAGTAAAAACCGAGGCCCAGGGAATGTTGTAAACTCCCCGGGCCAGAACCCATAGCAGACCTTTCAGAAAAGGGGTAATCAGCCGACAGGTGACCCCCCAGCCTGGAGGCTGTAGTGGAGGCCAAGCCAGGTTTATCCTATCAAAGGCAAGGCTAAGGAAGACAGCAGAAGATAGAGACACTAAGGAGAAGGGCACCGGCTTTTACTCTCAGAATCACTCAGAAACGGCGGAGGTCCCTGACAGTGGTCCCAGCAGTCCAATGCCCTGGGCCCCGACAAGAATTGTGAGTAAAGAACTTGAACTGCACCCTTGAAGTTGCCTCTGTTATTTCATCTGCATAGATACTCACAAGCACCAACAGTGCCCCGGGCATTGCTCCACCTGTGGGGAGCAGTACCACCATTGCTGCTATAACATCCCCCGGAGGCCTCATACAGCAGCGGCGGCCTATTAGCCGCATACCACAGGTGGCGTCACGAACACAAACTTTATTCATCTAGCCACATATTTTACTGACACCCACCAGGGCCACGGAGCCGGGCCCAGCCACCACTGACTACCACCGGACTTGTCTGGCCCGGCACCGGGTGTCCCACAGCCCTGGGGTGGGCGAGTCAAAGTTGGCGTCACGAACAGGATTTCGTGCCCGGTCACACCGGGTACTGTGCGCCTGAAGAATCGTGAAATAGCCTGTGTTTACTGTGAGAAACTGATGCCATTGAAGCCACTGAGCGCGGGAAGAAGGGGGGCGTGAAAGAAGAAAGGGCGCGAAGAGAAGCCCCGCCCCCTTGTCCAAGAAAAGAGCGCGAAGCGGTGCCCGCCATAGAAGGCGGAGGAAGAAGAAATGGCGACTAGATAAGCTGGCCGGCTGGCAGAGTCTAAATACCAGACCAGCAGATAAAGAAAATGTACCTTATCGCAAGCGGAGTGGTGCCGGCCGTGATGGGCTGGGCGCCAGTCTGGCGCCAGATACTAGTGCAGCCTCCGGCCCCACCTCCGAGAAGGGAAAGGGTGCAGCCGAGTGGCGTGGTCAAGCACCCGAGCAGTGTTCCAGTAAGCATTCCCCAGGTCGGCAGCATGGCGGAGGAGCTGCAGCAAGGTGCACCAGGGACCGGAAGAATGGATCCTGAGCTGGACCTGCTCCGGGAGGAGATGCGAATCCTGGCTCGGAGGCTGAGCAATGTGGAAGTGGAGGCGGACCGGCAGAGAGAAACACCGCTGGTGCCGGAGGGCCTGGGTCAGTGGATGGATGCCGCGGAGCAGCAGCAGGGTGAGCAAAATGAACCCCCGACCCGTCCGGACCCATGGCCCCGCCAAGCGCCATCGCCTAGCCCCTTCACCGACCCACTGGCCTTCCCCGCCAGCCCCGCTGACGCCCGGTGGGGTACCGGAGGCCTGCCGGAGACCCCCGCAGACGGTGCCTGGGGTGGGGTGGACCCCGAACAGCTAGCGGGCCCCCTACCGAGTCCCCCTGTGAGCCTCCTGGGAATGACATCCCCGGGAGTGAACTGGGACGCAGCGCCCATTGCACGTGGGGGACTTCAGCAGCCACTGCGCCCCAAGGAGACTCCCCTAGCAAGCGAGCTGACTTGCCGGAGACTGGTGGCAGAGTACCAGAGGGAGCGGGAGGTCCGGGAGGAGAAGCGGAAGGCCAAAGAAGCCGCTAACCTGGCCTCCAAAGAACAGCTCAGGAAGGCCCTGAAGGGATCCGAGGGCCCAGTGAGACGGGGCCTAGTCATCGATTTCCGTCAAAAAGGCGGCTGGGGCTTCATCAGGGAGCCCGGTCTGGGCAAAGACGTATTTGTGGCCCGACGCGACATTGAGGAGCACCTGCCCAGAGGCCACCCAGGGAGAGATGCTAAGCCAGGTGATGTTGTGGAGTACACACGGCTGATGGGGAGCCGTGGCTGGTACGCGCTGCACGTGCATATCCTAAGGGAAGAAGCGGCCCCAGAAGAACCGGAGTGGCGCCACACGATGCAAGCGCGCAGCATCTCCCCTAGCAGCAGCACTACCTCAAGGCAGGCCCAGGCCGCAGAACTGAGCAGCGGTCCTGCAACAGTCACTCAGGAGACGCAGACCCGGATCTCCATGGCTTATATGCTGCCTAGGGCCCTCCCAAGAAGGGACTCCAGCACAGAAATGCAAGAGTAAAGTGAAAGTAAAGAAAAGAAGAAGCTGAACTGTATATAGCCCCTGTCTGCCCCTCATTCTTTGTGAAGATGTCCCTTTTGTGCTGCCCTTATGTTCTTTTTGAAGATGACACCCCTTCCTGCCTTACTGCCCCTTGTACTTTTTGAAGATGTCACCCCCCATGTTTATATGTACCGGGCCACGGAACTGGAATGTGGTCCCCGGTGAATGTGATGTCTTATGTGCTCTGTGTAACCAGGCCACTGGACTTAGTGGCTGGTTGTGTATTTGCCCTTTGTTATTTGAAAAGCTGAACTAACTGCCAGGCTACTGGACTTGTGGTAGCTAAGAAATGTATATAGTTGCACCCGTTGTGCCCCCTACCAGAATTATGGGGGATGTGCCCGAACCGTGCAATGGACTGGAAGTGCACACTTAGAGTTTTCTTTATAAGAAGTTCGTAACGTTCGAATCATTGTGCCTCCCATAAAGGGAAGAGATGTTTACTGTTTTACTGTTGTTCATAACAAAAATGTTTTGCAGTTCTTCCACATGTTTTTGTTGTTTTTCAGCCCGAGGACGTGCTGGGATTTGCTGTGGGGGAGTGTGGCGCCCCTGAGGCTTCCGTCGCCACAGGTCATTGCACCCCATCCAGCGGTGTGATGCCCCATTCTGGGAGAGGAAGAGAGTGAACTCCGGTCCCCTGGTAAATCCACACTACACCCATTGCTAGGAACACACTGGGACCAGGGAAAGTGGCAGACAACCCTCCCATGCTGCATGCTGGGAGGGGGTCATAAGACCCATCCCTGCTCCTATAGGGTAGATCAGAGCAACTGGGGAGGTGGGAGGAGCCATCTGAGAGCAGACACAGAGAGGAAGGTCACGTTTGGTCAGTTTAGAGAGAGAGTGGGGAGGAGGAGGAGGCCTGCTGGAGGCAGGCAAGGAGGAGAAGTAAAGAGGAGAGAAAAGCCCCAAGTCAGTCAGGGGCTAGAAAGAAGAAAAGAGACGCTTCCTGGTGAAGATCCTGGGACCCAGAGGTCCAGGTGACACCACGCAGAGAACAGAAGGAGTCGCAGGGCCACGGGTAGTCTGTAGAGCTGTCCAGGGCAGTTTAGAGCTACGGTGGCCTGTTCCACAAGAACATCGGTGGAGGGATCAAGCTGCAACAGGGGACGGTCCCTAGAGACTGGAGGAGTGCAAAGATCATCTCCAAACAGTAAAAACCGAGGCCCAGGGAATGTTGTAAACTCCCCGGGCCAGAACCCATAGCAGACCTTTCAGAAAAGGGGTAATCAGCCGACAGGTGACCCCCCAGCCTGGAGGCTGTAGTGGAGGCCAAGCCAGGTTTATCCTATCAAAGGCAAGGCTAAGGAAGACAGCAGAAGATAGAGACACTAAGGAGAAGGGTACCGGCTTTTACTCTCAGAATCACTCAGAAACGGCGGAGGTCCCTGACAGTGGTGCCAGCAGTCCAAGGGCCCTGGGCCCCGACAAGAATTGTGAGTAAAGAACTTGAACTGCACCCTTGAAGTTGCCTCTGTTATTTCATCTGCATAGACACTCACAAGCACCAACAGTGCCCCGGGCATTGCTCCACCTGTGGGGAGCAGTACCACCATTGCTGCTATAACATCCCCCGGAGGCCTCATACAGCAGCGGCGGCCTATTAGCCGCATAACACAGGTGGCATCACGAACACAAACTTTATTCATCTAGCCACATATTTTACTGACACCCACCAGGGCCACGGAGCCGGGCCCAGCCACCACTGACTACCACCGGACTAGTCCGGCCCGGCACCGGGTGTCCCACAGCCCTGGGGTGGGCGAGTCATGATCCTGGACTGTATCTGTATTGTATTGTGTATAGGTGACTGCTGTGAGTGATCCTGGACTGTATCTGTATTGTACTGTGTGTATATGTGACTGCTGTGAGTGATCCTGGACTGTATCTGTATTGTAGTACTGTAAATCTGAATGTGGCAGAACAGGATAAGATACATGTTCATTGGATTTATATCTAAATGCTACAGTTCGTGCTCTACTGTTATGGCTAAAAATGTTAACGTTTATGGGGCCCCCACCAGATTTTCTGCCCAGGGGCCCCCACCAACCTTAATCTGGCCCTGCTCCCAGGGAGGTGACAGGTTGGGTCGTAGACGGTGGTCTGGGACCACAGGAGTCGGGGACCGGTGTCAGTGACATTGGAGAGGGTGCGACGGACATAGTCCAGGAGGACTGTTGGCATCAAGACCCCAAAAGAACTGACCGGTACCAAGCACGGCGGGGTACTGGACCCTAGACCAGGGAAGAGCTTCAGGTGCTTTGATAATTAACCTGTGGAGGATAGTCTCTTTATGAACTTTCCCCAAGAGCTCAGAGATTGAAGGCATCAGCACAACGTGGGGGATAGGGTTCTCCAAAGCACACAACCCACTAAAATCTCAAATGCCAGCCATCAAGAGCACAGGTGCCATACACACGGGTAGCGGGGCCCCAAAAGCTTCAAGCCAAGGGGCCACAACGGCCAATCAGTTTGTGCACGGAGGCAGGGCTCCAGACTCACCAAGTGACACTGCTGGGACCGGGACCTGAACGGGCTCCCCCACAGAGACTGCGGTACCTAGAGACTTTGCTTTGCCATCTGTGTGAGTGTCTGCTTATTCCACCTAATCCAGCACAAAGACTATCGCAGTGGGTAATCTGACCCTTGCACCCTACTTCCCAAGGCCGAACCACCAGATCACCAAACCTCCTTTCCCCCACCATCTGGTGCCTTCCCTACCTGCGGAGGGACTGACACCTGGCTGCCCCCACACCATCTGCCCCGGTACTCCCTTTGGCAGCGGCAGTACTCCCCTCACCGCAACCCGCAGGTGGAGTCACAAACATTTATCCCCTTTAAATACTCCCTTTACATTTGAGTGGCCTCAAGCCCCCGAGTCCGGAGACCCTCGAGCCACAGCAATCCCAAATCCGAGCAGTTTGACTGCTGCAGGGGTGGCACACATCCGCATTCACCCAGCTAGGCCCCTCTCCCAGCTCTGCTTCAGGGAGCCAGGCAGCTCCCTCCCCCAGCACTGCATTCACAGTGACTTAGTCAGCCCCTCCCCCAGCCCTGCATCGGCAGTGACTCAGCCAGCCCCTCCCCTTGATCCGCAATGAGTCAGCCAGCCCCCTCCTCTAGTTCTGCATCCCCAGTGACCCAGCCAGGCCCCTCCTCCAGCCCTGTATCATTGGTGACCCAGCCAGCCCTCTCTACAGCACTGCACTGGCCAAGCCAGCCCCTTCCCCAGCCGTGCATCCACAGTGACCCAACCAGCCCCTTCCCCCATCCCTGCAGTGAGCAAGCCAACCACTCCCCTAGCTCTGCATCCACAGTGACCTAGAACTCCCTTCCCCAGCCATGCACTTGTGACACCCTGGACTAGCCAGGTAGTCACAGACATAACAGCATACACACCCCCCACCCTAGACAGTTACACCAGTCAGACAAAAACCCTTGTTGCCTCTCTCCAGGGTCTGATGTCCACACCAGGTGGGGCGGAGCCAGGCAGTTTGCCCCACCCACCGAGGAGTTCACAGGCCTGGAGGCGGGAAAAGCAGTGAGAGTAGTTTGAGAGGTGAAAGTGAGAGGACGGAAACTGCAAGTGTCTGGGTCGGAGCCCAGGCACTGACAGCAAGGTTGGCAGACGGTGGTGGCCGTCTGCAGGAGTTAGTGGAACTCTGTGGAACCGTAGGACTGGGGTCGGGCGTTGGCCCGCCGGTACCGAACCGGGGAGCGGAGTGAAGCCAAGCACACAGGCAGGGCCATCGGACCCCGACCAGGCTTGGAGCCACCGACAATAGTCAAATCCGGGTGTGACAGGAACCCCAGGGGTTTCCCAACAACCAAGACCCGACAGAAGGCAACAGTCCACACCGAGAGGATATACAGCCACCGCCACAGGCTACAGATCCAAGGGCCAGCGCCTGCGGGCAAAACGGGCTCCTACGACACCTATACGCCGGGGAGCGGACTACCGGTAGGCAACCACAGGAGTCAGAACATTCTAACAGGTGCAGGGAAAGACAGCCACCATCAGCCGTCCGGGGAGAGCACAACAACAACACTGCAGCTGGCTGCGGGACCCGTCCATCTGGCCGTTTGGTTTACCAGAGACTCTGTCATTGATTGTCTGAGTGAGTACACCAGTGCCGTCCAGCACCGTGCCGCGCTGTCCCTGCACCCCAGCCAACCAGCCTCCCCGTTACACCACCGGGCCCCGGGACCACCAACCCCTACCCACGGAGGAGACAACATCCTAGCTGCTCCCTGCCATCTCTCCCGGGATCCCCGTCACCAGCAGCGGTAGTGCCCTCATCACCACGTCCCGTGGGTGGCGTCACGAACTCTCTCCCCAAACAAACCATCCCTTTTCAATCACGGGTGAGGAGTGTCGCGGGCGGAGGAGGGAACGCCGCGCTCTCCCACTGCTCGGGTCCGGCTGCCGCTGCAGCCTGCTGCTGCTCGGTGGCTCGAGCGATGGGCCGGATCCCGGGGACTCGAGCGGCGCTCCTCGCCCGTGAGTGAAAGGGGATTGGTTTTTGGGATGGTTTATTGTCCGTGACGCCACCCACGGTTGTGGTGATTATGTGGACTCCACCGCTGCTCTGTATGGGGATCCCGGGAGCGGTGACAGGGAGCAGCAAAGTTGTTGGTTCTCCCCTCCGTGGGTAGGGGGTAGTTGTCCCGGGGCCCAGTGGTGAGGTGGGTGATGAGGGATGGCGGGGCCGGTGCAGGGCTTGGTGGGGTGCAGGGACGCGGGGGCAGCGCTGTGCCTCACGGCACTGTGGTACTCACTCAGCCTGAGACGGGGACACAGTTCTCGGTAAAACACATGGCTGGAAAGATGGTTCCCACGGACGGCTGCAGTTGCTGTTCCCCAGCAGTTGACGGTGACGGTCCCTTTTCCTGCACCTGAGATGATGATGGTAGCGATGGGTTCCCACCGGTAACCCGCTCCCCGACTTGGTTATGGGCCGGAGGAGCCCTACTTTGCCCGCAGGCGCTGGCCCTGAAAAACTGGTGCGGTGGCGGTGTCTCTCTCTAACGGTCGGACTGTTGCCTTCAATCGGGACTTGGTTGTTGGGAGACCCAGAGGTCCCCTTCACTGACGGATTTGGCAAATTCACGGCGACTCCTAGCCTTGCCGGGATCCGAAAGGCCTCTGCCAATGGTGCTGGCTGCTCTTCGTATACCGCTCCGGTACCGCCGGGTCACCACCCGTCCACGGTCCTTCCGGCAACCTCCAAGCAGCCTCTCCTGCAGACAGTCACCGCCGTCTGCTGACCTTGCTGTCTCAGTCCGGGGCACACACCCGGACCAGCTTCAGGCTTTCTCAACTGTCACCTTTAGGCTCTGTGCGCACTGGGAAATGGAATTTTCTTGAGAAAATTCCGCATGCCCTCAAAGATTACCGCACCCGCGGTAAAAAACCGCGGGAAACCGTACCCGAAAACCGCATGCGGTTTGCCGCGGTTTGCTGCGGTTTTACCGCGGTATTATTCGCGGTATTGCCGCGGTTTTGCCGCGTGCGGGTTGGGATGTGCTTTATTGCATTCAATGCAATAAAGCACATTGAAGAAAAAAAAAAAAAAAGTCATTTAATTCTGAGAGTAGATAGACAGAAGAATAGATAGAGGGATAGATAGATAGACAGAGGGATAGATAGATGATAGATAGACAGAGGGATAGATAGATGATAGATAGACAGAGGGATAGATAGATAGAGAGATAGATGACAGATCGCTGCATTTCCCACGGTCGGCAGTGAGTTCACATTACCGGCTGTGGGAAATGACAGGTAATTACCTATGCTGCTTTCATTCAGCGCTGTGTCTGTGACAGTCGCGGCTGGATGGAAGCAGCGCAGGACGTCGGACCTGGATTACGCCGGAGCTTTGTTTGGGGGGGGGGTTAATAAAATGGTGAACGAGGCTTGTTTGTTTTATTTAAAATAAAGGATTTTTCGGTGTCTGTGTTTTTTTCACTTTACTTACGGGTTGATCATGTCAGCTGTCACATAGACGCTGCCATGATCAAGCCTGGAGTTAATGGCGGTGATCCCCCACCATCATTAACCCCTTGTATTACCTTGCCACCACTGCTACACGGTGGCAAGAAGAGCCGAGGACACGCCGGTATTGTCGCATATTGCATGCGACAGTGCCGGGGCAGCTGCGGCTGATATTCTCGGCTGCCGGAGGGGGAGTGAGGCGGGGGACATTATCCCTGCCCCTCTCCCTCCCCAGCCTGAGAATACCGGGCCGCCGCTGTGTGCTTACCTCGGCTGGAAGGTAAAAATACAGCGGAGCCCACGTTCTTTTTTTTCTATATTTCCGTTTTCTTTCTATGTGTGTTCTATGTGTCTGTGTCTGTGTGATCTATGTGTCTGTGATGTCTGTGTCTGTGATGTGTGTGTGTGTTTACTCTCTGCTCTGCTTCCTCTTCCTGTAATGACATCACTTCCCTGCAAAACCGCAAGCAAGTGATGCACATTACCGGAGGTAAATCGCGAAATACCGCAGGGAATAACGCAGGAAAACGCAGTGAACCGCACAGAATTTGCTGCCTGCGTTATTCCCTGCGGGATTTCATGATTAACATTGGAGTCAATGGAGTGAAATCCCGCAGCAATGTGCGGAAAAGAAGTGACATGCACTTGTTTTTGCTGCGGGATTCCCGCAGCAAAACATGCAGCTGTCAAATTCCGCCCAGTGCGCACAGGATTTTTTTTCTCCATAGGATTTGCTGGTGATTCACTGCAGAGATGTTATGAACATTTTCTGCAGCGAAACATGCAGCAAATCCGCGGCAAAATCCGCGAAAAATCCGGTAAGTGCGCACATAGCCTTACTGTCACTACTCTCACTGTCCTCCTTCTCCTTCCTCTCACTTTGAACTCTCCACTTAATCTGCCTGTGTTTTCCCGCCTCCAGGGCTGTGAACTCCTCGGTGGGCGGAGCCAACCGCCTGGCCCACCCCCTGGTGTGGACATCAGCCCCTGGAGGAAGGCAACAAGGATTTTTGGTTAGCCTTGGTGTTCCTATCTGGGGTGTAGGGTGTGGTGGTGTTATGACCTGTGACCCCCTGGCTTGCCCAGTGCGTCACAGGAGTGCTGCTCGAGTCCCCGGGTCCGGCCCACCGCTGGAGCCACCGAGCAGCAGCAGCGCCGGACCCGAGCGTGGCGAGCGCGTCCCCTCCGCCCACGACACACTCTCAGTAACCAAGCCAGCCCCTCCCCAAGTCCTGTGTCCACGGTGACCCAGCCAGTCCCCTTCCCCCAGCCCTGCAGTGCCCCAGCCAGACCCCTCCTGCAGCCCTGCAGTGACCCAGCCAACCCCTCCCCTAGCCTTGTATCGGCAGTTACCCAGCCAGCTCCTCCCCCAGCCAATAATTTACAGAGACCCAGCCAGCCCCCTCGCCCAGCCCTGTGTTCGCAGTGACCCAGCCAGCCCCCTTCAAGCACTGCACTGACCCAACCAGCTCCTCCAGCCCTGCATTTACAGTGACCCAGCCAGCTCCTCCAGCCCTGCATTTACAGTGACCCAGCCAGCTCCTCCAGCCCTGCATTTACAGTGACCCAGCCAGCTCCTCCTCCAGCCCTGTGTTCGCAGTGACCCAGCCAGCCCCCTTCAAGCACTGCACTGACCCAACCAGCTCCTCCAGCCCTGCATTTACAGTGACCCAGCCAGCCCCCTCCCTCAGACCAGCATCCGTGATGACCCAGCCAGCCCCCTTCTATGCATGGGGCAGTTTGCAGAATTAACAGTACAGTCATGTTTTGTTCCCATTCTGACCATCTCGGCATCAGAACCTCAGTATGTGTATATATATATATATATCTATTGTGAACAAGTACAATGCAGAAAAAATGCAAGAAGCAGTGACTGGTGACGTCACTCAGCCGGGTGAAGATGGAGGCTCTAAGGTGACGTTCCACTCCAGCCAGTGGTGACGTTGCCATTTTCCGGGACCAAGCCTCGCTTTGAGTTTTGCTAAGCTCCGCCCCTGGACAGCATACAGCCAATCAGTAGTCGAGGATGCTTCCCGGATGGAGGCGTGACCCGCAGGAGGCTTGTGTGAGCGCACGCCTCTGTACTATCACTACTGTCAGTCATGTCTCCCCTCGCCCCGGGTTGTGGGACCCTCAGACCCAGTCTGCTCCCGCTGTTTGTGCTGCTGCTGCTCCTCGGCCTGTCCCGGGGCCTCTACTTTCACATCGGGGAGACGGAGAAGCGGTGCTTCATTGAGGAGATCCCGGATGAGACCATGGTGATAGGTGAGAGCGGCAGGTGCAGCCTGTGCCCAGCCCTGGTTGAGAGAGGGTTAAAAGCGCTGACAGGTGCCTTCAACGTTACCGGGGCAACGGTTTAATACTCATGTATCAACGGCTGTAACAAGTTCCGCTCCTATGGAAACGGGTTAAAACTTGTTTACAGTTAAAGGAACAGTAACCGAAATTCTGCGGCGTCTACCAGAAGTGTGCGGGGTATTGTGAGGTCAACAGTCTCCGCCCTCTACAGGATGGCAGATAACAGAGAGCAAGATACACTTAAAGGGGTATTCCCATCCCCAAGAACTTATTTCAATATGTAGTAGGTGTAATAATAATAGCAAATGCCTCCAATTAGGAATGTAGTATAGTGCTCCTGATATAGCCATGTCTCTTACCCCATGTGCAGCTTAAGCTGCTTTCACACATCAGTTTTTTACAATTCGGCGCTTTGCAGAAAAAACGCACCCGTTTTTTGTTTTTTTTTTGCCGCCGGATGCGTTTTTTCCTCATAGACTTGCATTAGCGCCATATTGTGCCGCATGGCCTTGCGTTGCGTCCGTTTTTTGCCAGATGCGGCATATTTACCCGCTGCGGCGGCCGGATGGAATTTGTCTGTGGCAAAAGATCTCCGCGCGCCGCGATTTACAATGCAAGCCTATGGACGCCCGCTGCGGCGCCCTGTGGCAAAAAACGCATCCGGCAACCGGATGCGGTTTTTTTGAACTGCGCATGCTCAGTATCAAACCAGATCCATCAAAAAACGGACGGGCCGCATGGAAAAACTTATGCAACGGATCTGGGGGGGTTTTTCGCCGCATCCGTTGCATAGGTTTTTGAGCCGGATTGAGCCTGATGCAAAAAGAGTCAAAAGTATCAATAGTTATGCCCACGCATATAGTGACAGTTCCTAGTGATTGTAACCATAGATACCTAGGCTGCAATGCCCTGCACATGAGGTAAGAGACATGGCTAATCAGGAGAACTATACTACATTTCTAATTGGAGGTATTTGTTAATAATAATATTATTATTGTTATTATTATTAGACCTACTACATATTGGGAGAGGATCTTGGAGATGAGGATACCCCTTTAAGTACAGAGGTTTCAGTTTTTCTGCCTGTTAGTAGAGATGTGTTGACAGGAATTTTTTAGCGTTAACCCCTTCAGTTTGTATGTTCATTTTGCCTCCCCTTTTTCAAAGATCCATCATTTATTTTATTTCTCTGTCACTATAGCCGTATGAGGACCCCATGTTACCTTACAGTGTATGGGAAAAAGAATCCTCAAGTGCGGTAAAATAAAAACAAAAACAAACCCCCCCATATCTATCAATCTCTCTCTATCCACCATTGTTTCCAGTGTTCATTGTGCAGTAAATAATATTGCCCCGGTCACAGACTCTCCAGGTCAGTATTATCTATGGTGATTCCACACTTGGATACGTATGATTGTTACTACATTACTGAAATATTCAAGATCTGGAAAACAGAGACTAAAGGCCCAGTCACACACAACGACTTACCAGCGATCCCGGAAATGATGCGACCTGATAGGGATCGCAGGTAAGTCGCTGGGAGGTCGCAGGTGAGATGTCACAGTCAGATCTTACCAGCGATGCAGGAACAATACTGGTCGCAGCAGCGACCTGTATAACGATCTCAGCAGTCACTGTGACCCTGTCACACAGCGTCACACACAGCGATGGGTCCTGCCCAGCAGGACATCGCCTTTGAAGAAAATGGCCTGGACCATTCTGCAACGACCGGAGACCTCACAGCAGGGGCCTGATCGCTGGTAGGTGTCACACATAACAAGATCGCTAACGGGATCGCTACTGCCTCACAGAAACCGTGCCTCAGCTGCGATCTCGCTATGTGTGACGGCACCTTTAGTGTTTTGTGTCCCATGATCTTCCCGTGCATGGCGCTGTGTGCGGCGTCGCGTTCTCCCTGGTGCGCTGGCTCAGTGATGCCGCAGGTGGAGACATTTTACCTTCGTAATACATTTTTTGGCAGCTGCGGGGGTGAACACTGATTTTGGTGTTTTGTTTTTTCTTTGATGTATGAACTTAACAATTTAATTGTTCAACCCAACTTTAACACTTAAAGCTATACCAAATATGTATTTTGTAATATTTCTATATTTTTAGCTGGAGAGAAAGGATGTGATTTTTTTTTTTTTTTTTATTATATATATAAAGTGAACCCGTCAGGTGCAATATGCAGCCAGGACCTTGAGCAGTTCTGTGTGCATATTGCTAATTCCTGCCTAAAGGCTACTTTACACGCTGCTATATCGGTACCGATATCGCCATTGTGGGTACCCGCCCCCATCTGTTGTGCGACACAGGCAAATCGCTGCCCGTGGCGCACAACATCGCCCAGACCCGTCACACATACTTACCTGCCCGGCGACGTCGCTGTGACCGGCGAACCGCCTCCTTTCTAAGGGGGCGGTTCGTTCAGCGTCACAGCTGCGTCACTGAACCGCCGCCCAATAGCAGCGGAGGGGCGGAGATGAGCGGGACGTAACATCCCGCCCACCTCCTTCCTTCCGCATAGCGGCCGGGAGGCAGGTAAGGAGAGGTTCCTCGTTCCTGCGGTGTCACACGGAGCGATGTGTGCTGCCGCAGCAACGAGGAACAATCTCGTTACTGCTGCAGTAACTATTTTTGAGAATGGACCCCCATGTCACCGATGAGTGATAACGATGCAAAATCGCTCATCGGTGTCACACGCAACGGCATCGCTAATGCGGCCGGATGTGCGTCACCAATTCTGTGACCCCAACGAGTTCGCATTAGCGATGTCGTAGCGTGTAAAGCCCCCTTAACCGTCCCTGTATACACTAGCATAGATAAAGAGATTTTTAGAGAAAATATTTCTAAAGATCCTTTATGATATGCTAATGAGCATGAGGACTAGTCCCAAGGGTGTTTCTCTCCTTGGCTAGTCAGCCCACATAGAATGCTAGCACACGCCTATGGGCGTACTAATATGCTAATGAATATGCTGCAACGCCGCACATACCTCAATTTTCATGGCGTCCGGCGGAGGATGGATGAGCTCTGCACATGATCTGGAGTACCCGAGGCTTCCAGTGATGCCCACTAAACTGATCCAGAGTGTTCACGTCCCGGCGTCAGTGAGGTACAGTGCGCGTGACCGGAAGTGGTGAAGACTCCGAACCATGCCCAGTGCGCGTCCATCCTCCGGGCTCGGTAATGGTGTAATGGTTTCAGTAATGTAGTTTTTCAGTTATCAAGGCAAAAATGTGCAGTCTAGACGCTGATGAAGGTGAGAGGAGCCGGAGTCATCAGTCACATTCTATTTAATTACAGGAAATTACAAGACTCAGCTATGGGACAAACAGGCCGAGACCTTCCTGCCGTCTACGCCAGGTCTGGGCATGCATGTGGAGGTGAAAGACCCTGACGGCAAGGTAATAAGAGGCTGTCCTCTGCATCTTATATCTTCAACCCCCCCTATAAAGTCATTTGTATTATATGGTTCCTGCTTGATTTGCAACCCTCCGCTCAACCCCATATGTATATACATCAGGCTGTTAGTTGGGGTCAGTGGAGCTGGGAGCGGCGGCCGTATAATAGTAATTTTAGCCTAATGCTGGGCTCTTATGCAGGCTGACTGCGCAAGAAAAAGGAAAAACACAAAGTCTGAGCTTTCAGCTGTATTATTAGACCCTTACCGCAAGGTGCTTATTGTTGTTGACACTCATGTCTTATTTGACAGCCACTTTGACTGTCAGGACTGGGCTATACCACAGCGGCACCTCGGCTGTGCTCCGGTCTGTGTGACTCTAGGGATATAACACAGCGGCACCTCGGCTGTGCTCCGGTCTGTGTGACTTTAGGGCTATAACACAGCGGCACCTCGGCCGTGCTCCGGGCTGTGTGACTCTAGGGCTATAACACAGCGGCACCTCGGCCGTGCTCCGGGCTGTGTGACTCTAGGGCTATAACACAGCGGAACCTCGGCCGTGCTCCGGGCTGTGTGACTCTAGGGCTATAACACAGCGGCACCTCGGCTGTGCTCCGGGCTGTGTGACTCTAGGGCTATAATACAGCGGCACCTCGGCCGTGCTCCGGTCTGTGTGACTCTAGGGATATAACACAGCGGCACCTCGTCTGTGTTCCGGTCTGTGTGACTCTAGGGATATAGCACAGCGGCACCTCGGCTGTGCTCCGGTCTGTGTGACTCTAGGGCTATAACACAGCGGCACCTCGGCTGTGCTCCGGTCTGTGTGACTCTAGGGATATAACACAGCGGCACCTCGTCTGTGTTCCGGTCTGTGTGACTCTAGGGATATAGCACAGCGGCACCTCGGCCGTGCTCTGGTCTGTGTGACCCTAGGGCTATAGCACAGCGGCACCTCGGCTGTGCTCCGGTCTGTGTGACCCTAGGGCTATAGCATGGCGGCACCTCGGCTGTGGCAGCAGTGTTGGGGTTGTCAGTCTGGGGATGAAGCTTTATGTATCCCATCCATCTCCAAGTAACTGTGTTGCATTATATATATTTATATGTTCATATTAACCATTTACTATGAAACTGATTTACTCCTTTTGTGTTTTGCAGGTCATCCTCTCCAGACAGTACGGGTCAGAGGGCCGCTTTACCTTCACCTCTCACACCCCCGGGGAACACCAGATCTGCCTGCACTCCAACTCCACTCGAATGGCTCTCTTTGCTGGAGGGAAACTGGTATATAATGATAATAATTCCAATTTTACTGTCTTTATTTTTGTGCAGTTGGCGCCACATAGTATTGAGAGCAGCCATAGTGGTGCGGCCTTCAGTCTTCCCGTAGTAATGCATCGCTCTGTCTCTGGAGGATCTACACCACTTATAACTGTAACAGACCGCGTGCAATTCTTCTATTCACCTGAGGGGGTGCTGCAGCTTCCTTTTACCATAGATCACATCTGATTGCATTGACTTGGGCTAACCTAGCAAAAACCCTACATCATCTGCGAGAAAACGTAGCACAAAATATTTGCATATCAAACATAAAAAAATACTGCACCATAAAATCAATTACAGACTGGTGAAAGGAAAGTTCCCAAAGTTAAGGGGTTTAGCTCAGATTTCTTATATTTTGCCTGTGCTGTTCTGTGACGATCTCTCCTAGGCTCCACCTGTCACAGGCCGCTCCTGCCGGCGGATTCTTCATGTAAATATGAAAAATATATACCGGATTTTTCAGATTATAAGACGCACTTTTCCTCCCAAAAATTTGAGAGGAAAATGAGGGGTGTGTCTTAAAATCCAAATATAGCTTACCGGGGGGAGGGCTGTCTGTGTGGACGGCCGGGTGCCTGCGGCTGCGTGTGGACGGCCGGGTGCCTGCGGCTGCGTGTGGACGGCCGGGTGCCTGCGGCTGCGTGTGGGCGGCCGGGTGCCTGCGGCTGCGTGTGGGCGGCCGGGTGCCTGCGGCTGCGTGTGGGCGGCTGGGTGCCTGCGGCTGCGTGTGGGCGGCCGGGTGCCTGCGGCTGCGTGTGGACGGCCGGGTGCCTGCGGCTGCGTGTGGACGGCCGGGTGCCTGCGGCTGCGTGTGGACGGCCGGGTGCCTGCGGCTGCGTGTGGACGGCCGGGTGCCTGCGGCTGCGTGTGGACGGCCGGGTGCCTGCGGCTGCGTGTGGACGGCCGGGTGCCTGCGGCTGCGTGTGGACGGCCGGGTGCCTGCGGCTGCGTGTGGACGGCCGGGTGCCTGCGGCTGCGTGTGGACGGCCGGGTGCCTGCGGCTGCGTGTGGACGGCCGGGTGCCTGCGGCTGCGTGTGGACGGCCGGGTGCCTGCGGCTGCGTGTGGACGGCCGGGTGCCTGCGGCTGCGTGTGGACGGCCGGGTGCCTGCGGCTGCGTGTGGACGGCCGGGTGCCTGCGGCTGCGTGTGGACGGCCGGGTGCCTGCGGCTGCGTGTGGACGGCCGGGTGCCTGTCGGTGCTGGCTGCCTCTCTGTGCTTGCGTGCGGGTGGCCTGCTGGCTGCCACTCTGCGCTGGTGGCTGTGTGGACTGCAGTGTCCCAGTTTCAAATGATGGCGCCGGGAGTCAGTGCGTGTGCAGATATAACCCTTGGATGAGAGCTCCATCTGCACATGCGCCGCTCCAGGCGCCATCATTCAAACTGAGACCGTGGACAGACTGGGACACTCACTGCAGCGGCCTGCTCCACCACTCTCCCTCTGCCGCTGCTACTGACCGCCGCTGCCAACACAGTCGCCGCGGCTGGCAGCACAACTTCTGCCTCCTGTGACCCCGCTTTACCACCACTGCTGCCCCCCTCCAGTAAGAACACCGGATTATAAGGTGGACCCCATTTTTATTTTTTTTACCTTTTTTTTATCTCTAAATTTGGGGTGCATCTTATAAAATGAAAAAAACTGTACTCTGCTGTAACTAATTAAAAGCATAGTGCATATAAATAAACATGGGGGACTTAGTAAACACAAATTTGGATCAATAAAGTATAAAGCCATCCAACAAAGACAAGGTGTACATAATTGGGACAGTACCTACACTCTCAAGTATTATCCGAGCAGTGAGCAACACCTCAGTGCTCAGCCCAGTGCGAGCCTATTGGAGTGTTTCAGTGTTTTGCACTGGGGTAATAACAGCGTGATCAGATGTAGTGTGCACCAAAAAAAAGGAAAACCTCCAACCACCCTCTTCCTTCCATGGGTCCACTCATCTCTACTCCTAATCTGAGAGCAGCATAATGTAGGGGCAGAGAGCCTGATTACAGTGGTGTCACTTACTGAGCTGCTTAGTGTAGTTTGGATAAAATCACTGTTTAATGAGCAGTAGATTATCATTACAGGACTACTTGGCGTGCTGCAGGTAGTCCCGCATATTCATGAGCCCTGTATAACTGCTAGATCTGCAGCAGAGAAAACATTGATTTTTATCAAAATGACAGCAAACAGCTCGGTAAGTGACACATCACTGGAATCAGGGTCTCTGTCTCTACATTATGCTGCTCTCAGATGGGGGAGCAAAAACCTGGTAACAAATTCCCTTTAATTCTGCATGTACAAAAAACTGAGCCCATAATATGATTTTGGGATTAACCCTTCAATTCTTCGGCATGACACCAGATCTTGGATTCTGTTCCAGAGAGTTCATTTGGACATCCAGATAGGAGAACACACAAATAATTACCCAGAGATCGCAGCAAAGGACAAACTGACAGAACTACAGCTCCGCGTCAGACAACTCCTGGATCAGGTGGAGCAAATCCAAAAGGAGCAGAACTATCAGAGGGTAAGATGGGGACCCTTTATTTTTAGAAAATGATTGAAACAACACATATGCATGTATATATGAAACACAAATGTAAATATATATGTGTGTGTGTTAGAGAGATATAATAATAATATATATATATATATATATATACACACACACACACACACAATTAGTGCAGACCAAGAGTTTGGAAACACCTCCTCATTCAAAGAGTTTTCTTTATTTCCATGACTCTGAAAATTGTAGATTCACATTGAAGGCATCAAAACTATGAATTAACACATGTGGAATTAAACACTTAAAAAAGTGTGAAACAACTGAAAATATGTCTTATATTCTAGGTTCTTCAAAGTAGCCACCTTTTGCTTTGATTACTGCTTTGCACACTCTTGGCATTCTCTTGATGAGCTTCAAGAGGTAGTCACCGGAAATGGTCTTCCAACAGTCTTGAAGGAGTTCCCAGAGATGCTTAGCATTTGTTGGCCCTTTTGCCTTCCCTCTCCGGTCCAGCTCACCCCAAACCATCTCAATTGGGTTCAGGTCTGGTGATTGTGGAGACCAGGTCATCTGGTGTAGCACCCCATCACTCCCCTTCTTAGGCATATACCCCTTACACAGCCTGGAGGTGTGTTTGGGGTCATTGTTCTGTTGAAAAATAAATGATCGTCCAAGTAAACGCAAACCGGATGGAATAGCACGCCGCTGCAAGATGCTGTGGTAGCCATGCTGGTTCTCTATGCCTTCAATTTTGAATAAATCCCCAACAGTGTCACCAGCAAAGCACCCCCACACTATCACACCTCCTCCTCCATGCTTCACAGTGGGAACCAGCCATGTAGAGTCCATCCGTTCACCTTTTCTGCATCGCACAAAGACACGGTGGTTGGATCCAAAGATCTCAAATTTGGACTCATCAGACCAAACCACAGATTTCCACTGGTCTAATGTCCATTCCTTGTGTTCTTTAGCCCAAACAAGTCTCTTCTGCTTGTTGCCTTTCCTTAGCAGTGGTTTCCTAGCAGCTATTTTACCATGAAGACCTACTGCACAAAGTCTCCTCTTAACAGTTGTTCTAGAGATGTGTCTGCTGCTAGAACTCTGTGTGGCATTGACCTGGTCTCTAATCTAAGCTGCTGTTAACCTGCGATTTCTGAGGCTGGTGACCCAGATAAACTTATCCTCTGCAGCAGAGGTGACTCTTGGTCTTCCTTTCCTGGGGCGGTCCTCATGTGAATATAAGACATATTTTCAATTGTTTCACACTTTTCTGTTAAGTATTTCATTCCACATGTGTTGATTCATAGTTTTGATGCCTTCAATGTGAATCTAAAATACAATCAGAGTCATGAAAATAAAGATAACTCTTTGAATGAGGTGTGTCCAAACTTTTAGTCTGTGCTGTGTGTATATATATATATATATATATATATATATATATATATATATATATATATATATATATATATATATATATATATATATATATATATATATATATATATATATATATATATATATATATATATATATATATATATATATATATATTATACATATTACACACATGTATAAATAAAATCCACTGACTCCTTTCTTTTTGTTGCAGTACCGTGAGGAGCGATTCCGTCTGACCAGCGAGAGCACAAACCAGCGCGTCCTGTGGTGGTCCATTGCCCAGACTCTGATTCTTATTCTCACTGGCATCTGGCAAATGAGACACCTTAAGAGCTTTTTCGAGGCCAAGAAACTAGTGTGAAGTGTCTACCTCCATGCCCAACTCTGCATACTATGTACCCGCCACATGTGGACAAAAAGGAATGGTTTTCCCATTATCCCCGTCCGCTCAATACGAGCAGATATTACATGTATATACCTAAAAAGTCCTAAACTAAATGAAGACCGGTGGGTGGAAAGCTCCAGTCGCTCCGGTCCTGCTCGCTGTCCTTTATATTTATAGGTGTCCATTGCTCCCCTCCGGCGATCTGGCGACGTCACTATACAGGGCAGGATCCTTTCTAACAAATAAAAGTGAAATGTTATCGGCTCGTGCAGTAAGTGACTGGAGCCACATAATGATGATGAGGTTCTAATTGTTGCATTCATTTGTTTCCACAGAGGTACTTATTTATCTAAATAGTGATTAAAGGGGTTGTCCACCCAGGAAACATTTATTTCAGAAGGGGTTAAAATGAGAACATCTTTCTTGTCTTCTGGATCTGATGCTTCCCGATCTCCGCGTCACCGCTGCTTATGAGATCGGGACCGCGGGAAGTGTCAGGATCAGAGCGAAGCGCGAGCGTTTGGGTTTCCCGTTATTTGTTTTCACCAATTCTGAGCTGTTAATGTTTTCTTGGCTGGACAAGATCTTTTTAAAGAATATTTCCTTCTAAAAACAAACTCCCTCAGGTAAGTACGCGTCGTCTTCTCTCAAGGATTTTAAAAAAACACTAAGTAGCTCTATCTATGTATGGAACGCTGGGCAATCCCCAGTATGGCTGCCAGCCCCGTATCCTCCGTAGTGGTCGCTCGGCTTTCCTAGATTCCTATATGATAGATCGGCCCAGTTATTCAGAGATTAAAGGCCCCGTCACACACAGAGATAAATGTTTGGCAGATCTGTGGTTGCAGTGAAATCATGGACATATTGTTCCATTTGTACACAGCCACAAACCTGGCACTGATTGTCCACAATTTCACTGCAACCACAGATCTGCCGCAGATTTATCTCTGTGTGTGACAGGGCCTTTAGGGGCAGGCTTTGCTTGGCTTGGCTGATTTGCTGTGTGTCGATATTGATGGGCATTTTTGTTTTGGGTTTTTTTTGTGGTCACTTTTGGATAGAGTAGAGGGAAGAAACAGGGTTTTAAGGGGGAATTTGATCTTTAAAGATTGCAAGGAGATTTATCAAAACTGGTGTAAAGAAAAGTGTGAGAGAAACTAGATGAGAAATCCTATTACTGAGAGTGATTGGCAATTTATGCATTTAGAGATTTACAGACTTGTTACAGTCTATGGGCACCAAAGAGCGGACAATCAGGGGCAAGTTTATTATTTCTACACTCGTCTACTAAATTGTTGGCCGTGGATAATGCAACTTAGTACGCTCAGTGTATGAAGTATGCTCCTGTGTCTGCAGTCTTCAATACGCTCAGTGTATGAAGTATGCTCCTGTGTCTGCAGTCTTCAATACGCTCAGTGTATGAAGTATGCTCCTGCGTCTGCAGCCTTCAGTACGCTCAGTGTATCAAGTATGCTCCTGTGTCTGCAGCCTTCAGTACGCTCAGTGAATGAAGTATGCTCCTGTGTCTGCAGTCTTCAGTACGCTCAGTGAATGAAGTATGCTCCTGAGTCTGCAGTCTTCAGTACGCTCAGTGAATGAAGTATGCTCCTGCGTCTGCAGTCTTCAGTACGCTCAGTGTAGGAAGTATGCTCCTGCGTCTGCAGCCTTCAGTACGCTCAGTGTATGAAGTATGCTCCTGTGTCTGCAGTTCTCATTATGCTACCACGTCTGCAGTCTTCAGTAAGTTCAGTGTACGAAGTATACTCCTGTGTCTACAGCCTTCAGTACGCTCAGTGCCGAAAACTGCAGAAACAGGAATATACTTTGTACACTGAGTGTACTGAAGACTGCAGACATGGGAGCATACCTTGTACGCTGAGCATACTGAAGTATGCTCCCATATTTGCAGTCATTCGTACACTGAGCGTACTAAGTATGCTCCCATGTCTGCAGTCTTCAATACGCTCAGTGTACGAAGTATGCTCCCATGTCTGCAGTTTTCGTACCCCGAGCATACTGACAACTGCAGACATGGGAGCATATTTTGGACACTCAGCATACTGAAGTATGCTCCTATGTCTGCAGTCTTCAGTACTTTTAGCGTACAAGGTATGCTCCTGTGTCTGCAGTCCCCTCAATACGCTCAGTGTATGAAGTATGCTCCCGAGTCTGCAGTCTTCAATACGCTCAGTGTATGAAGTATGCTCCTGTGTCTGCAGTCTTCAGTACTTTTAGCGTACAAGGTATGCTCCTGTGTCTGCAGTCCCCTCAATACGCTCAGTGTGTGAAGTATACTCCCATGTCTGCAGTCCTCAGTAAACTTGTGTATGAAGTAGCCACTTGTGTTCCTCGTCCATTACATATTGGGAAGAACACGTCTTGATTGTTAATGGAACAGGACCACCCCACTTCCCCCCCCGCCCTGTACTACAAACGTCCCTATAATACTTTTGCGCCCCCAGCAGTTAGTAGTATTGAGCTTTTGCCGACTGCTCATGTACCATATACTAGTAATATGTGAAAAACCTGAATTTTCGGCTTCGGTAACCTGTCTGATGTATATGTCAGGATTGATCATTGGTGTCTACCAAATACCATAGTCTACTATGCCAGATTTGATAAAGCAATACATTTATATTGGACGGACACCATAGTTATTTTCTGTTATTGGGGGAGGGGGGCAGAGCAATAGCTGGAATTGTGTGAATGGGACAGGTGACTTTACTTTTAATTCAAGTTGGGGGTAGTTGTACTGCACATAGACTTGTCAGATTACGTTACTTGTCAGGATTGTGCCCCCAAGGGAAGAGCCACTGATTGGCATCCTTCTTTCTACACACTGCATAGGCACAAAGCTGCCAATCAGTGGTGGGTGTGGGGTTATACAGGGCTCATGAATATGGAGGACTACATGGCAGCAGGTTGACTAGTACTCTAATCTTATCTACTGATAAAACAGTGATTTTCTTAAAACTACAGCAAGCAGCCCAGTAAGTGACACATCACTGGAATCAGGGTCTCTGCCTCTATATAATGCTTACTTTAGGGAAGCAAAACCCTGGTGACAGATTCCCTTTAATGGTACTGGAAGAATAAATATCTGGGAGAATGGTGCGATTGACCCTTTGATACACAGTGAAGAATATTTTTTACATCTATAAGGGGTTTGTAAATCTCAATGTATGTCCTACAGGAAGCCTCACTCATGTCTGCGATGGCTTTTCTTTAGCAGAAATTTCTACCACCCTCCTGCCGCCTGTGGACACAACCCGGTACAGTCTCCCCGCAGTCACACTGTTTGACCACACTGATTTGTACCACACAACACTTGGGGTGTCCCTACACGTCGTCCCCATACTTGTCCTTGTCATCATGGCCTCCAAAATAATGTGTCTGATATATTTTATTACTGGGGGGAAGAATGTCTGTCTTTCTGTGACTATTGAATTGTAATAAAAGAGAATATTTCCATGTCCATGGGGTCGTTATGTCTGCTGTCCATCAGTGATGTTTGGAGTCTGAATCCCTGTCTGTAATGAGCATGAGGGTCTCCAGAATGGAGATGGCTGGTGTGCGCCCTTCTCCCTATGCAACGAGTGTTACACACTGCCCCTATGAGAGATGCCGGACCGTTCCTGTGTAGAGATAGTGACCCCGGGAAGCTGGGTTCACATTGTTGGGTGACAATTTGGGAAATCGTGGCCGTCCCTGGCTCTATCAGCATCGCAGGTGTTATTCCCACATCCCTATTTCCACTGGGATTTTTTTGAGTGGGAGTGAACACCCCTCACACACACGTCAACTGAGATCTTACAAAGCCCATACATTTGTGGACTGATTCCACCTCTTGACCGTTGTGTTGGAGGACAACTGCCCTACCGAAGGGCTGACCTGACACCAGAGATCCTAACAGGAACCGAATCTAGGATGGGCAAAAAGGGCGCGTACCCCACAAAGGTCGTGTTCCTCAACTCCATGCCCACCAACAGATCATGGATTCAGGAATTCATCAGTTAGGACACGTTCAGGATTTGGTGAGGTTTTTTTACCTCAGTATTTGTAAGAAGAACCATGAGTGGGACAATCAGAGGAAAAGTATGAGACATGGCCACCACTTCTGTATTTATCACCCACTACTGGTTTTGGCTACAAATTCTGAGGTAAAAAACCCCTCAAATACTGAGGTAAAAAAAAAAAAATCACCAAATACTGAGGTAAAAGCACCAAACAATGTGTGCATGTGGCTTATTGTTGATAATTCCATGTCCTGTGCAATACTACGGCAATCCCGAAAATGATCAGTTGTTTTTTTGGCTTTGAGGAACACTGGTCTATGGAGCGGAGAGAAACAGAGTGCTGAATGCTTCACATCTGACCACCCTTCAAAAGGAACCTGTCACATAAAAGAAACACTATGACATGGCAGATATTGGGTTAATCTGCAGGATAAGCGTGTTTAGAACCTGCCTGGCTCCTGCAAATTGAACCCCGCTGCCAGGAGGAAAAGAACTTTATTCCTCCCGGCAGCGTTAAGATTTTAGTCATGGGTGGCGCTCACTGTATGGAGAGCGGTGGCTGTAAAGGCCCCCGTACTGACTGACAGCACTGGTCTAATGCTGAGTCTCTACCCCATGTCTTACAATCACCTTTTATTGTTGCTCTGGTCCCCTGCTGCAGTCTTGTGACTGAAACGTCTGACTGGGTCAGAAGTCAGGTTAGGTCATAAGCTCCCAAAACAAGTCTATGAGAGCCAGAATGAGGCTCTCATAGGCTTGTATTGAGTTGTGAGCTCCATGCAACACTGGAGCTGCTGGCAGTTCACAAACTGCAGAAGACTGATGGGAACGATGGCTGTAGAAGATAGACGACAGAGGGCAAGTATAAAACGGTGGCCAGTGACTTTGATTTAAAGCAACACACTAGTACTGATGAAAACAAAAAATAAAATGATAGAGTGCTGCTTTAAAGGGAACCTATCACCAGATTTGGCGACTATAAGCTGCGGCCAACACCAGTGGGCTCTTATATATCTGCTCAGGACCTCAACGCTGGCTAGCGTGGATGAGGTAGGATGTCTCATGCACCCCGCCTTCAGAAGAAGGAGGTCAGGAGGCGACAGTACCAAAGAACGGAGACACCCATTCG